>NW_027465510.1:7500-24745 GCF_043290135.1 Rhipicephalus microplus | reverse complement strand
AATACGATGTTTTGAAGAACGACAGTCGCAACGTCCTTTGCTGTAGACGAGGGAAGGGATGAAGTTTCGGCATACCGCGTGAGATGGTCGACGGCAACTATGATCCAGCGGTTACCGTCAGCGGTGTTGGGAAGGGGACCGTAGATATCGATGCCGACGCGGTCGAATGGTCGGGATGGGCATGGTAAGGGTAGCAAGGTACCGCTGTCGTGACAAGGGGGAGTTTTTCGTCTCTGGCACGTCGAGCAGGCCCGAACGTATTGTCGTATAAAACGGTACATGCCACGCCAGTAACATCGGAGACGTATGCGAGAATAAGTCTTCAAGAAACCTGCGTGGCCACATTGGGGGTCGTCATGAAACGTGGAACAAATTTCGGATCGCAGATGACGTGGAATCACGAGTAGCCACTGACGTCCACCGGGTGCGTAGTTGCGTCGGGACAGCACGTCGTCGCGAGTGGCGAAGTGCTCGACTTGCCGACGCAATGTGCGAGAAGGGGGGGAAGCCGTGTGCCCAGCCAGGATGTCTAGAATCGAAGCAACCCAAGGGTCCTTGCGTTGCTCAGATGGCATCTCGGCGATGGTGACGGCAGTGGCATCACAGGTTAGACTTTCGCAGCAGTCCGGGTCAGGGGGTAGCAGCGAACGGGATAGGGCGTCTGCGTCCGAATGTTTCCGGCCGGAGTGATAGACCACGCGAATATTATATTCTTGGAGGCGTAATGCCCATCGGGCGAGGTGACCGCTTGGATCCTTCAGTGACGACAACCAGCAGAGGGCGTGGTGGTCAGTCACGACGTCAAAAGGGCGCCCGTACACGTAAGGTCGAAATTTCTCTATCGCCCAAATAATGGCGAGACATTCTTTTTCAGTGACTGAATAGTTGGTTTCGGCTTTGCTAAGAGTTCGGCTTGTGTAGGCAACCACGTACTCTTGGAAGCCGTCTTTCTTCTGTGCAAGAATAGCGCCTAGCCCGACACCACTAGCGTCGGTGTGGATCTCTGTGGGTGCCGATGGGTCGTAGTGTCGCAGAATAGGCGGCGACGTGAGGAGGCGGCGCAGTTCATTGAAAGAATTGTCACAGGTGGCAGACCAGGCGGAAAGGTCTCTAGAGCCGGCGAGGAGCTTGGTCAAAGGAGCGATGATCGTCGCGAAATTGCGGACGAAGCGCCGGAAGTAAGAGCAAAGGCCTATGAAGCTTCGGAGCTCTTTCATGGTGGTCGGTTTGGGAAACGCTGAAACGGCTGTAAGTTTGGCAGGGTCAGGAAGAATGCCGTCTTTTGAAACCACGTGGCCAAGAATCGTAAGATTTCGAGCAGCGAAATGGCACTTCTTCCGATTCAGTTGCAGCCCCGCGGCAGAAATACACGTGAGGACTTTCTCGAGGCGGGTTAAATGGGTTGCGAAATCGGTTGAAAAGACGACAATGTCATCTAAATAACAAAGGCAAACGTTCCATTTGAGGCCTCGAAGGATAGAGTCCATCATCCGCTCGAAAGTAGCTGGTGCGTTGCAGAGGCTGAAGGGCATGACTGTGAATTCGTAAAGCCCGTCGGGCGTGAAGAAAGCAGTTTTTTCACGATCGGCCTCTGCCATGGGTACCTGCGAGTATCCAGAGCGCAGATCTAAAGAAGAGAGAAATTCAGCTCCCTGTAGGCAGTCCAAGGCATCGTCAATGCGTGGCAGCGGATAGACATCCTTGCGCGTGATTCGGTTGAGACGCCGGTAGTCCACGCAAAACCTGATGGATCCGTCCTTCTTCTTCACCAACACAACTGGAGAGGCCCAGGAACTGCTTGACGGTTCGATTATGCCACGTGTCAGCATGTCGTCAACCTGTTCATTGATGGCACGGCGTTCGGTAGTCGACACACGATATGGACGCTGCCGTATTGGCGTCTCTTGACCGGTATCTATACGGTGAACAACAGATGACGCTCGACCTAACGAAGGCTGATTGTCGTCAAACGAGGCTCGAAAACGCTGTAGGAGCTTGATCAGCTGTTCCTGCTGCCCAGGGGTGAGGTTACAATCAATGGACTTGCGGAATACATCTATAGGTTCATTAGCGTCCGCTGCGGGTGTATTGGCACAAGTCGGTAAAAATGGCTTGTCTGGATAGATCGGGTCTTCGAAAATACAATTTAAGGTCTCGAGGCTTCCCAGACACTCGAAGCGTAGCAGGATGTACGGACATGCAGAAACGTTGCACGCATAAAGTACCGCCGAACCATTGGAAAAGTTGATGACGGCAAACGGGAGGACGATGGTTCGGTGTTGCACACTAGCTTTAGCTGGCTGGAACAGGAGCGTCGAGTTAGTGGCAGCAGGGGAAAACACAGGCACTAGGACGGCGGACAACGGCGCGATGCGGACGTCAGCTGCGGCAAACACTTTGGAGGAACTGTGGTGGTCGATATCAAGGCACGAATTCGTCAACGTGAGTTCAGCACGAGCGCAGTCGACGAGGGCCTGATGGGTAGAAAGGAAATCCCATCCTAGTATGACGTCGTAAGATGAACGTGGGAGAACAACAAAGTTGACGGCGTACCAAACATCTTGAATAAAAACGCGTGCTATGCACTGAGCTGTCGGCGCCATGAAATGGGAGGTGGCTGTACGCAGAGCAAGATTCGTAAGCGGCGTTGTAACTTTTCTCAAATCGCGACACAGTTTTTCACTAATTACAGAAACGACGGCGCCTATGTCGACGAGTGCATGTACAGCAACACCTTCTACTAGCACATAAATTTCGTTGGTCGGACAAAGAGGAGGTCTTAAAAAGTTCGACGACGACGCAGTTCTTGCCTCCGGAACTGCGGCTGTCAGTTTTCCTCTCGAGCAGGGCTCGTGCGCCGAAGCATCGGGGAGACAGATCGGCGACGGGGCAGTAATGACCGGCGAGAATCGACAGGGCGTCGTGGGGACAATGAGTCGGTGATAGGAGAAGATGGTCGCCGGGGATTCTGGGCAGCCTGGTAATTTGCAGAATTCCCGTGGTCTGGAGGCTTGAAGTTACGACGGCGACAGTAGCGTGCTATATGTCCCACGAAACCACATGCAAAACATATGGGCCGATTATCCAAGGTGCGCCATGGGTTAACGACAGAAGGTGCAGGGGGCGAAACGGGACGGGTGCCGTGTATGTAGGGAGCGTCGTAGGGTAGGAGGACCCGGTACCCCTGTATGCGCCAGAGACAGGTGGGGCTGGGGGTCTAGCAACGACGGCAGCGTAGGTCAGTGGCGTAGGGACACATGGCGATGGTGGCAGTGCCTGCGTGACCTGTGTCTCAATGACCTGGCATAGACGTGGGTCTAACGATGCCACTGGCGCGGATGCTCAGGCCACAAGAGAAAGCTGACGCGCAACTTCTTCACGAATGAACTGTTTGATGTGGGGCAGTAAGACGGTGTGATCAGCAGCGACATCGTGCACGAGGGCGGAAACTTCAGCCGTATCTTCAGCGGCCCTGCGCGTCTAGACACGCTGCTTACGCAACTGTTCGTACTCCTGACAGAGCTGGACAACATCGGTGATGGTCTGTGGATTCCTAGCGACGAGCATCTGGAAGTTATCGTCGTCAACTCCTTTATGATGTGCTTGATTTTGTCGCGTTCGGTTAGAGATTCATCGACACGCTTGCAAAGAGACAAGACATCTTCAATGTAACTTGTAAAGGTCTCGTCCCTGCGCTGGATTCGACTACGGAGACGCTGTTCCGCGCGAAGCCGGCGCACGGCGGGACGACCGAAGACCGCGGCGATGGTGGTCTTGAAGGCGGACCAGTTGGTTATTTCACCTTCGTGGTTCTTGAACCAGAGGCTGGCCACATCATCGACGTAAAAGCGCACGTTTGTGAGCTGGTCGCAGGCGTTCCACTTGTTGGAAGCGCTTACGATTTGGTACTCGACGAGCCAGTCCTCGACATCTTGTTCGTCGTTGCCGCGAACAATTGGTGGGTCGCGTTGCCGAGGCACGCCAGTACAGTAGACTGTTGTTGGTAAGGCAGCTTGAGAAGGGCCAGGAGCAGTCATGGTGAACGGTGACGGTAGCGTCCGATTGCGAAGTTCCAGGTTGATGGGAACCCCGGCTCCTCCACCACTTAAAATAGAGGTGTTGTACGTCGAGAAAGGTTCAGACGCAGCTTGGCAAAATGAGCTTTAACAGGCAGGTCTGGCTAATGGCGAACGGCGTGCGCGAGCTACTCCTGCAGCCACCGATCATCCTCGTGTTCTTCATTACCAGCAGAGCGTCCGTTATTCATATTCATTACACCTTATATAACATATCCCTTTTCAAAAAAAAAAACACAATCGCCGTTATTCTTTACTCTCTAACAAAGTGCTTCTATTTCTTCAGAGTCTCTTTCTTCTTAAGCTTGCTTCTTCTTCCGTGCACATTAACTCCTGAGAAATTGGATGAAAATTGCGCGTTCTCTGCAGTACGTGATCTAAGCTCTGCATTTTCATGACCATCAGCTCTTGATGTGTGAGGTTGTGGAACACTAGATGACCGATTAGATTACAATGACCAGTTCATCAAAGCAGAGGTGCCTGAAGTCATTTTGTTGACCCCGCCCCCCTTGGGGGGTGGTGGTGGGGGTAAACATTGGCTAACTTGGATGTGTTCCCCACACGCCCATCCTCCAAGAGGTACGAGGCCGGTCTACATTTTCCAAACATCTTCTTGGGCGCGGAGAATTGTGGAGACAGCTTGTTATAAACAGCATGTAACCTAACACGCAACACGCAAGTAATCACCAACGAAGAATCTGAGGGGCTTGGCTCGACGTTTTTATTTGTGTAGCTCTTCGACATCCTTTGCTTGTTTTTTAATGCTTTTTACGTGCTTTCGCAACTGCTGAATCGCCTTTGATGGGTTCGTGCTGAGTTCTGAAGCATTTGTCAAGTAATCCCACTATGTAATGTCTGGGAATAAGTTAGCGTCCATGAAAAAGAGCAGCGGATGCCGCAAAAGTAGTTGCGTGAGGCGTACAGTGATGTACTTGCAGGTAATCAAGCATGGCTGTTGATGTACTTGATTCACATAAATAACAGCGCCAATAACGAGAGACTAGAAAAAGAAGGAGACAGACAGCGGCACTGAACTTACAACAAGATTTATTTGCCAGAACCGCACAATATATACTTGGTCAGTATCTAACAAAAAAAGAAAATACAAAACAAACAAAACAGAATCCACCTAACAACCACATAGTCATCTCCACAACGCACCATGAGCAGCACGTGTGCTAACATGCCGAAGGAAATCTATTTCTTTTAATGATAGCGCAATCGAAGGCCTGCTGACACATGCACTGCCCAGCCTTTCTATTTCTGAAGCCTCATAAATTTCACGTATCAACTGGTCCCGATGTCGCCTAATGACGGTACAAAGCTGAAAATCAGGGACACAGCCGCAGTCTCGGCAATGAATGCCCAGATGGCCCGAAACTGTAGAGGAGACGTTGTGAGCGTGCTCTTTCAGCCGCTCATTTAAACACCTGCCTGTTTGGCCGATGTACCACTTGCCGCAAGACAGGGGTAGTGAGTACACCACTCCTTCAATGCATGGAACGTACTTCTTTCGATGCTTGACTTTGCAGCCTCGCTCGCCCCTCGAACCAGGATTCACGGCTCTGCACAACCTAGCCAGTTTTTCTGGGGCAGAAAAAACCAGGTCTACGTCGCACCTGCTGGCTACTTTTTGGAGATTGTGGGTGACGCCGTGGATATAGGGAATAACGAGGAAGTTTCGTTTCCCACGTCCCTTATCCTTTGTACGGTTCTGAGCAATATTTTCTGGGCTCGTTCTTATTTCTCTGAGTAGACACTCAGCAACGGCGGTCAAAACGTACATCGGGAAACCAGCTTCTGTAAGGCGTTTAGTTTGCTTATTAAAGCTGGACAGAATTGTGTGATAGCAGGACTTTCGCAAAGCGTTTGTGTAGCAAGTCTTAGCAATAGCGCGCTTCACCACTTTCGAATGTGCTGAACCAAAAGGGAAGATTGGCTTGTTGGCGCGTGGCTCATAGGCCCAACACACGTCGGATGGACTCAACGTTAACAATAAATCTAGGAACCTGATGGCTCCTCTGTCCGGAACTTCATGTGTTATAACAAGCGGAGAAAGACACTTGCTGAAAATTTCTAAAATACTAGTCAAAGGCGGACCATCCGAGGAGGTTCCAGCTTGAAACAACACAAGGAAATCGTCAACATAGTGGAATACTCTCTTAACAGATGTGGATCCCAAGCAATTCTGAATGGCACGATCACGGCTGGCTAAAAATAAATCACTCAAAATGGGCGCAAGGCATGATCCTATGCACACCCCTTGACGTTGCAAGTAAATATGATCGTCCCATTCTGCAAATGTCGACCTCAGGTAATACTGTAGCAGTTCCATAAAACCTTCAACAGATATGCCTACTGCATTCTGGTAATTCACAACGCCAAACCTGTCAATGCACCCGCGAATGCAAGCTAGAAGCTCACTGTGTGGCAATGAGTAGTACAGATCTTTAATATCTATTGAGCATGCCTGGTAGCCATGAAATTTGTTATCTTTCAGCACGGAAATCACATCATCGGAACTTTTTGCTAGGAATGGATCGTCTATGCTTAATAACATCAGTTTTCCCTGAAGAAATTGTGCCAGTATTTTTCGCCACGAGTTGGCCTCTGATACTATAACACGAAAAGGACAGTTAGCTTTGTGCGTTTTCGCGTTAAAAAAAATTTCCATGCTAAGGTTTTTCTTGCCATCCATCTTTTTTGCCAAACCATCAAGATTCAGTCTTTTACAGATACTTTTTGCATAGGTTTTAACCTTCGGAAGCGACACATTAGCTTGGGGCTGAAAAACAGACAAAAGCGCTTCACCTGCTTTTTTCTTATAGATTTCATTCGAAATAATAACAAAACCTCCCTCCTTATCTGCTGCTACCAAAGACAATGACTTATCCTTCAGGAAGGTTTTTACCTTCTTTACAGGAACCCTGGTTAAGCCTGCTCTATGGTTACAAAGAATGTCACAACCCTCAGAAACACACCTCTCGGCACAGTCAGCAGGCACCTTCCTAGAAATGCTGCGGACCAGGCCCAGAAGTTCTGCCCTTGACCTTCTTGGTTCAACCGCATATTTGGGGCCACGGCTAAGCACACTGCGTATGTTCTCAGGCACAGACACATTCTCCAGAGAATGCAGTCCTTCCTTGCTCAGGGAGGGCTTTTTTGGCAGCGAAGCTCGTAGCTCGGTCAGCATCTGCCGCCAACGGAATTCCGCCGCGGCATTAGCTAGGTCAAGGTGATCGAGCCACTTCTTGCCTCTATTGTTGTTCGTAGTCCCTTGAAGCGAGAGAAACAAACACTGCTTGTACAAACGAGCTTGTCGGTGCCACTCAGAACTAAGTACCTTGAGGAGCCGAAGACCGTGCCCCTGCGAAGGTCTGAAACCGCCGAAGAGCAGCAGAATGTCGGGGGGGAGTTGTTTGCACCGGATAAGAAAAGAGAACTTTCGGGCATTGCACACGGCGTAGACGTACATGGCGACGATGACACATGGCTGAACGGTGAAACAATTAAAAAAGCCCAATGTACTAGAAATGAAAGTAGCTAACGTGGTTGCTTGGGCGAGTTGGTACGACATGATTCACATAAATAACAGCGCCAATAACGAGAGACTAGAAAAAGAAGGAGACAGACAGCGGCACTGAACTTACAACAAGATTTATTTGCCAGAACAGCAAAATATATACTTGGTGAGTATCTAACAAAAAAGAAAATACAAAACAAACAAAACAGAATCCACCTAACAACCACATAGTCATCTCCACAACGCACCATGAGCAGCACGTGTGCTAACATGCCGAAGGAAATCTATTTCTTTTAATGATAGCGCAATCGGCAGTGCATGTGTCAGCAGGCCTTCGATTGCGCTATCATTAAAAGAAATAGATTTCCTTCGGCATGTTAGCACACTTGCTGCTCATGGTGCGTTGTGGAGATGACAATGTGGTTGTTAGGTGGATTCTGTTTTGTTTGTTTTGTATTTTCTTTTTTTTGTTAGATACTGACCAAGTATATATTGTGCGGTTCTGGCAAATAAATCTTGTTCTAAGTTCAGTGCCGCTGTCTGTCCCCTTCTTTTTCTAGTCTCTCGTTATTGGCGCTGTTATTTATGTTAATCATGTCGTACCAACTCGCCCAAGCAACCACGTTAGCTGTTGATATACCATGGCGTACAAACAGAGCTAGTTGAATATACGACTTCAGCAACTCAAGAAACTTTTCCACCACGCCGTTAGCAGGGGGGTAATAAACAGAAGAGTTGTAATGGGTTATTTCACACTCTGTGAGAATTTGTTCCATGTTTGCTAAAGAAAATGTGGTACATGATCGGATACAATACAACATGGGTATCCTTCTCGAGCAAAAAAGTTCAAGTTAGAACTCTTTCATTGCAGACGCGGTGGCATCTCACACAGGCACGTTATAATATAAAAGATAAAGAACTTCGCAAGATGGGAGCAGAAATTTCAGGCGCTCGAAGCTACTCTTTGCTGCAGCCCTGTAAACAAAAGGCTCATTTCGTCGTAGCAAGGCGCACGCTGGCTCGACAACAACCAAAAAATGAGGAATGAACTTGGAATAGAAGCCTGCAAGTTCCAGTAGCGAGTAAAGTTCATACACATTCAGGTGATGGCGCCTTGAAAAAACAGTACAACACCTGCATAACACACTTGGCTAAAACCTGCAAGGACAAGCCCTTACAGAGGAGTGTTTGAAATGATACTAGTGAGAGGAATGACGTTTCGAAACAAGTGAAACGGAGGTATGTTCTGGATAACAATGTCCAGTCTGCCGAGATCCACAGAGGCGCCAGCAGTTCACTCCAGTCGTGATGGTCTAGAATGACTGCTCACACCTTTTCAAGTCATGAGGCAGAGTGGCAGAGCAATACGACTAAATCAGATAAGGCGTGCGCGCGGAATATGATGAAAAAGGTCCTGTTGTGCTGAATATGAAGCTGAGAAAAGTGGAAACTTGGCCGTGTTGGTAGCGCATAACAGATGTACAACAGCCCAAAACGTGCTGTTTTTGTGTTCTTCGCTCGTCCTTGTCTGTTGGGCTGTTCTTACAGTGAGGAGCAAGAGTAATTGCGGTGTAAGCGGGAACCAGCTTTCGCGGCCTCCTTTCGCTGAAAAGTGGCGGGCGCGCTGCACATCGGGTAAAGCTACAATGTTTTCTTTCATTGTAAGCGAGCAGAGTGCCTAGTCTCCTCCGAGTGCACTAATGGGGTGCTCTATCACAGGCAGAACATCCAGCGGGACGTGCCACCCTGCAGCAAAACTTGATGGAGTTCATGTGTGGAGAAATATTGCTACGGTATGAGCCGGGCTGTAGTATGTGCCGGGTAGGTAGAAGAGGAAGACGACATTGTCTGGTGCGGCCTGAGGACTCCATTTTTACCACAACTGCCGAACACATCCTCACCCTGTAAATAAATCCACATATCCTTTCATTCAACCGTAACAGTTTTGTGGTGGAGGTGCGGGGTAATCAACCAAGCAATACGACGCTTCAAGCGCCTGATCTATGACGACGCCGCCGAATTGCTGGACTGCCCCCGTTACCACTGGCAGCTGAGATGACTCGCGGCGAAGAATGAAACCGGCTCGCCGCAGCTGCAGACCTTCTACCAGTCCCAGCAGCATCACTAGTGCCAGGTTCGCGTGCGGCTGGTTCTTGGTTGCGTCAGGATCTGGTAGTGCCTCGCACATTTGGTGGCAAATCTGGCGAGGACGTGGACGCCTGGCTCACACACTACAAACGGGTGAGCAAATACTACCAGTGAGACGCGGTGACCCAGCTGACCAATGTAGTATTTTTCTTAACAGACACAGTACTCGTGTGGTACGAAAACCACGAAGATGCCCTCACGTCATGGGATCGCTTCGTTTCTGAAATAAGAGCGTGCTTCGGAGACTGCGTAGCTAAGAGAAAGCAGGCCGAGAAACGTTACTGCAGAGAGCTCAGATCTCAGGAGAGACGTGCACGACATATGTCGAGGCAATCTTGAGGCTCTGCAAGATTGTCAGCCCTTCTATGTCAGAGGAAGACAATGTTGGCCACCTCTTGAAGGGCATTGCTGAGGACGTGTATCAGTTGCTCATCAGCAAAGACGGCCTTGCAAGGTAACCGACGTCATAAACCACTGTCGCACATTCGAGACCCTGAAGATGCGACGTATCACCCCCAAGTTCGGTCGCCTACTGAATGTAACCAACGTGGCAAGTGTTAACGAATACACGCCGCTTGATCTCGCGTCGACAATACGCCAGATCGTTCGAGAAGAGCTCACTCGACACGCTCGCCCGACGCCGTACGAAGCTACGCCCGCACCGCCTCCCTCTCGTTCTCCCGTGTAAATTGCCGCAGCAGGAATAGATGACTGCAACTACCGGCCACGCTCACCACCGAGGCCACAGCGCAATAACTACCCGCTGCCGAGGTACGAAGACCGCTTCAGTTACCCCCATCAGCCAGCCAACACCTATTACGACCCGAAGGAAGACGTACCTGTACCACCACCACGTCAGTGCAATGCCTTCCAGGAGCACAATGCATACCGCCAAACCCCTGTGTGCTACCGTTGCGGTATTGCCGGACATATAGCTCGGTTTTGTCGTCGACAGAGAGGGCCGACATCCCGATATCATTCCCCATCAGAGTTTCCGCCAGCGGGCACTGGTTACAACAACGGTCATTGGCCCGCCTATTCTAGGAGTACCTCACAGCGGGGAAATCACCGTGGCAGTTCTCCCGCTTTTGGCCGTAGTTTGACGCCTCCATCTGGCCGACTGCATCGTTCCCCTTCACCGGGACGACGCCTGTCATCACCGCCGCCGCCGGGAAACTAGCCAGCGCGACCGATGGAGGTGAGGTCGCACAACAGGGTTTGCCTCAGATGCCTCCGCCAGTTATAATGTCGAAGAACAAGATACGTGGGGAAATAGATGGCTTTTGTACAAGTGCTTTGGTGGAAACTGGTACTACGATATCAGTTATGAGTCTTTCTTTCAAAAGTAGCATTGGCCGCAAAGTTATGTTTCTTGGGGCGAATCAACAAGGTTTCGTGGTGTTGGTTGGGAAGTACTTCATTCTGTCGGAGTTTGTGCCGTCAATGTCTTATTGGCAGGAAAAGTGTTCCCAACAGAGTTTCTTGTGCTGCAACGGTGCACCCACGATGTGATTCTCGGTCCAGACTTTGTCCAAGGATGTGGCGCTTTCGTCGATTGTGGAAGCGGTGAACTTTCCGTCAGCGGTGACATTGTTCGTGCTTTCGTCGACGAGGCGCCGCAGGCCACCAAGGACGCTCTGATTGTTTCCGACGAGCTGACAGTGCCGATATAGTCAATGAGGTCAGTTGCGGTGTTCGCCCCAGAATCTGCCACATCGTTTGACGCCATCGTTGAACCTGCCATCGTTCAATGTGCTAAAAAAGGCATACTTGTCTCTCGTTGTTTGGTATCTGTTGATGAAAGAGCAACCTTTCTGTGGGCACTGAACTGTTCGCCAATGCCAGTTCTGCTGCTTCGAGGAATGAAGCTTGGCGTCTTCGATGATTCCACTGAAGGTTCTGTAGTGGTCGTTAAAAACGATGAAAGCGAAAAAGGTGCAGTCTCTGGCAAGCGCAGTTGCTCTTACGAGTCGTAGATCATAGGCATGATTAGCGCCACTTTGCGGTCACACGAGCAGCAGACGTTACGCCATGTGTTGAGGCGACATGCTTCTGTGTTTGACTTTTGCCAAGAGAGGAAGCCACTACCTTCACCATGTTCTCGCGCTCACCATAGGATTGACACCAGCACTGCCCATCTGGTCCCGACAAAAGCCTTACCGAGCGTCATCATCAGAACGAAAAGTTATTGCCGACCAGGTTCAGGAAATGCTGAAGAAGGGTGTCATTGAAGAGTCGTGTAGCCCGTGGGCAGTACTGGTCATCTGTGTTAAGAAGAAAGATGGTGCCTGGTGGTTCTGCGTTGATTACAGAATACTCAACGCCGTGAACAAAAAAGATGTATATCCGCTGCCTAGGATTGACGATGTTATTGACTGCTTACACTCGGCTTCGTACTTTTCTTCAATAGACCTACAATCAGGATATTGGCAGATACCTATGCAACCTTCAGACAAGGAGAAGACCGCATTCGTGACGCCTGATGGACTGTACCAATTCATTGTGATGCCGTTTGGGCTTTGCAACGCCCCCGCCACTTTTGAAAGGTTTATGGGCTCTGTCCTTCGTAGTCTTAAATGGGAGGTGTGCTTATGCTACCTGGATGGCGTCGTCATTTTTGGGCGAACCTTTGGAGAGCACAACGTCCGTTTAAGCCTTGTTTTAGACTGTGTCGGAAAGGCTGGCTTGATTTCGAACTCTAAGAAGTGCCGGTTTGGTGAACGACAAGCTTTCGTCCTCCATAACCTAGTTGACAAAGATGGTGTCAGGCCGGATCTCCGCAAAATCGAAGCAGTTGGCACATTCAAACCACCCCGGACACTGAAGGAACTTCGCAGCTTCTTTGTCCTATGTTCCTACTTTCGCCGCTTCGTGCACCGATTCGCGGACGTAGTACATTCACTGACGAGCTTGTTGCGAAAATACAGTCCATTCAAATGGACACCTGATTGTGATGCCGCATTTTCTGAACTGAAACTTCTACTGACATCTGAGCCTATTCTTCGTCATTTCGATTCTTCTGCTCCTACAGAAGTGCACAGTGACGCAAGTGGAATTGGCATCGGAGGTGCGCTTGGTCAGCGCCATGATAATGCAGAGCATGTTGTTGCTTATACGAGTCGATCTCTAAGCAAGGCTGAAATAAATTATACGGTGACAGAGCAAGAATGTTTAGCGGCTTTATTCGCCATTCAGAAGTTTTGATGTTACCTCTACGGTCGTCCATTCACGATTGTGACAGACGATCATTCATTATGTTGGCTTGTTACCCTCCGAGATCCTTCTGGCCGCCTTGCTCGATGGACTTTACGCATTCAAGAATTTGACTTCAGCATTTCGTACAGAAGTGAACGACGTCATTCGGACACTGATTGCCTTTCTCGCCTGCCTAAGACCACGACAGAGGACAGTGCAGATACCCTCGACATCTGTTTTGCTGCGGTCTCTCACACGTTTCCTGACGCCAATATCTTCAGACGAGAACAATTGAATGATTTATCTTTAGACCCTTTGTTCGTTGACGATCGGAATCTCAAAAGCAGTGGTCGCTTTCGCATTCGTGATGAACTGTTGTGCAAAACGAATTACTCAGCAACCGGTGCACGTTATTTACTGGTTGTACCTCAAAGTCTCCGATGCGACGTTCTTCGTACTATGCACGATGATCCAACGTCAGGACACCTTGGGTTCATTCGCACCCTGCATCGAGTGCAGCATCATTTTTACTGGCCTCGAATGCGAGATTTGACGAAACAATACGTCTCGAGCTGCGAAAAATGCCAGCGTCACAAACGACCTACCAGTGCACAGCACGGCCTTCTTCACCCCGTAGAGCCGCCTACTACGCCTTTCGAGCAAGTGGGCATTGACCTACTGGGCCTGTTTCCGCGATCTTCAAACAACAACCGCTGGATAATAGCGTGCGTCGACCACCTTACCAGATACGCCGAAACCGCTGCGATACCATCTTTTACAGCTGACGGCGTCGCTGCCTTTTTGTTACGCTCCGTTGTTCTTCGCCAAGGTCCACCTCAAGTAATCATCAGTGACCGTGGTCGCCAATTCGTCGTGGACGCTGTAGAAGAATTGCTTCGCCTCTGCACTTCACAGTTCAGATATTCGACACCATACCATCCCCAGACGAATGGTCTTGTAGAACGCACCAATTGAACTCTTACTAACATGCTCGCTACGTACGTCACATCCAATCATAAAAACTCGGATGAGATCTTACCATTTATTACTTACGCATACAATACAGCGAAGCACGAGACCATGGACTTCACGCTCTTCTACCTTCTCTGCGCTCGATCACCACGCAGCTCCCTTGATACAATCCTCCCATTTAAGCTCCATACCGATGAGTCCGTGGCCGAAACATTGTGCCAGGCTGAAGAAGCCCGCCAAATTGCTCACTTACGCACACTGGCCTCACAAGATCGCTCCAAGCAACGATACGATCAACGCCATGATGCCATTTCATTCCGCAAAGGTGAATTCGTGTGGTTTTAGACCCCCCAACGAAAACCTGGTTTATGTCGGAAGTTTTTACCCCAGTACACAGGCCCCTACGTCATTGTAGATCGCTTGACTGACTTGACGTACGTTGTGGCACGCTTGACGACACCTTCTCATCGGTCAAATCGAACGCAGTTGGTGCACGTGGCTCGCCTCAAAAAATTTCTTTCCTCCAGTCACTTAACTCGCCCAGCGGGCTTCGTCTGTGAACCGGGGATCACTACGGTATGAGCCGGGCTGTAGTATGTGCTGGGTAAGTAGAAGAGGAAGACGACGTTGTCTGGTGCTGCTGAGGACTCCATCTTTACCGCGACTGTAGAACTTCATCCACACCCTGTAAATAAATCCACATATCCTTGAATTCTACCGTAACAATATTATCGAGGGCCCCAGAAATCGGTTGGGTGAATTTGAGTCATATTTTTCCTACGGCTGATCGCAATTTGTGCATTAATGGATTACTTTTGTTTAATTCTTAAGCACATTAGTCTTTCCGCAATTTCTTGCGATTGAAAGCTTCGGCTACGTGGTAGGGGAAACAACCATTGTCTCCAGATTTTCGCAGCGTGACGCTTTATTTCTGGTGTCACTGGAGGCCACGTTGCACGGGTTACGGACTGTCAAGTGAGTTCACGGACCAACCGCAGCCCACGCTTTGTACGCGAAAAAACTGGGAGATCGCCCAGGCGCCCTCCACCGACAAGCTCCAGATGCACATTGCGCAACACGGCGCCGCGAAGGTCACGGCTTGTCTGCCGGCGTTAAAGGTTCACGTACAGTGTGTTGTCAGAGCAGATGGCATCCAACGCTGAGTCCTTCATTAAGCTGGACGGCCTGTAACACCCGAGTCCTTGCCACTTGTTCTTCGGGACCCTTGTGTACCACCACTGTCGTGCTGCTGACGTCCGCGACCAAAACGGAAGGCGACTTCTCAGTGGATCGAGGCGTATACGAGTGGGCGAACGAAAGTCTCGCGTGGTGAGCGTAGTTTTGTGACCAGCTGGAATGAAACAATGGTTACGCTGTCATTTTATATTATTCTGGAAAACGTAACTATATTTAGAAGATCCTTCTGGTGTTCTTCTGATTCCGACCTTCATTTTGCGCATTGCGAAGTCTTATCCTTCTCCACGGGCGTAGACAACGTACAATGGCCTGTTTTTTTTTGTTTTTTTAATGCGAAGCATTTCTTAGCGAACTTCGGTGACTTTGAGCTATTTATCTATCTAGCTGCCTACGACTTTTAGCTCTCCTGGCTGTTTGGATACTTGGTATTGCTACCAAAGTTGGTATGGCTTTGCATGACTGTATGGCAGCATACTTGACCAGTCGTAACATGAAAATCATGTCATGCATGACGTCAATGTCATGAGTTACATTTCATAGTCTTGGTACTCTTGCGGCAGTTTTCGTTCACATGACATGTTGCAATAATGGTATGGTATGACATGATTGCATGGCGAACACAAGCGACCGACGCTAACATATAAATCATGACATGCGTTTCATTTAACATGACTACATTTCATGCTAAGGAGGCGCTCGCGGCATTTCGTTAGCTGTACATATACAAAATTTGGTATATTACGGTACGTGAATAGATGACGAAGGTATGTGACAAGTGCAAACATGATAATCATGAGATGCGTGACATGTAGAAACATGACTACATGTCACGCTCATGATGCGCTGGTGGCTGTTTCGCTAGCTTCATACATTTTACCAAATTCCGTATAACGCGACGTGATTGAATGACGAAGGTATATTACTGGTGCAACACGATTAACATGACCATGCTCATCATGTAACAACATGACTACATGGCACCCCTCATGATGTGCTCGCGGCCATTTCATTAGCGTCACATATACGAAATTTGGTATTACAGTACGTGAATGAACGACATAGGTAAATGACACATCAAACGTGATAATCACGACATGCGTGTCATGTAACAACACGACCTACATGCCACACTCATGATGCGATCGGCGGCTGCTTTGCTTGCTTCATGTATGCCAAATTTGGTATTACGTGACGTCAGTGGATGACGAAGGTATGTGACTCGTGCAAACATGATAATCATTCGATGCGCGTTATGTGACAACATGACTACACGTTACCGTCAAGGTTGCCAATACACTTTCCATGACACGGCACGCGTGCGCGCCTGCGTTCGTTTCGTCGCGTCACACCGGCGTCGCCACGCCAGTCGCTGTCCTGCCATATACTCGCACGTGCGCGCCGCGCTGCGTGGCTTTGACGCATGAGCGTGTCAGCGATGTGCGGCGTCCTCAGTCCAGAAAGAGGCAGACGCAGTGCTGTCTGGGTAACGCAGTGGGTGTGAAATGCAGCATTTCGCATTTTGCGCCAGTTGGCGGGCCGCGCCGACGGACGCTGGTCGCGCCTGGCGTCAGGCTATAGAGTTCTCACGTTTTGCTAACGGATAACGTTGCTGTGTCCAGCGTGCGCGCACGTCAACGTTACGTGGAGTATATTGGGTCCTTCATGATGCGCTCGAGGCCGTTCTCGCTAGCTCCATATATATCAAATTCGGTGTTGCCTGACGTCAATGCATGACGAAGATATATGACTGGTGCAAACATTATAATCATGACACGCGTGTCATGTAAGAACATGACAGCATATCACTTTCCTAGAGTGCTTGCGGCCCGTTTCGCTAGATTCACATATACCAAATTCGGCATCACGTGACGTGAATAGAAGATGGTAAACGACACATCCAAACATGATTTTCATGGCACGGAAGTCGTGTACGGCATGATTTACCTCCACCTCGTCAAGTTGTGGTTATTTCAAAGTGACCTATCAACCTTTTTCATTTCTTTTTCGCATATAATCGGCTCCACTGTACGTGGGATCTGCCAATGTTTTGCTTAGACATGCCTGTATTGGCTGTGGCAGTCTGGTTTTGGTGTATTCTCTGTATATATGTATTTCAAATATAAACGTGATAATG
>NW_027465510.1:0-2500 GCF_043290135.1 Rhipicephalus microplus | reverse complement strand
CATGGCTCTGATATGCAGCTCGAAGTTTGCGCAATAACGGCCCCTGTGTAATGAATTGTTCGTCAATGATGAGCTGTTGGTGGGTTGCCGAATCTACGGTGGCACAAGGTGCCATCTCACCTCTGTCCAGGGCGTTTTCTAGCTTCTCCAGCGTGTCAATACTCTCCGCAGGGCGTCTCAGGGTCACGATTGAAGTCAGCTCACTGCGAAGGTAAGCTGAAAGCGGCAGTATGAATACAAACCACAGTCCGATCAACGCTCTGGAAAAGAACCCGCAGCGCCTTTTTCGAATTACAGGCTCGGTAGCTGAAGTTGCGAGTACGGCGGCCAGAAGGAGTGTTAAGGTGTTAGTGGTGCCGCGAACAGTGGGATGCCGTCCTTCCGTAACTAGTACTTGCGTTTAAGGTGACCAGAAGAAGGATTGTTATTGTCGCTACCGCCAGTCTCCAGCACTCGCGGCCGACCTCCGAGAGCGCGACGGTTCTGTGGGCGCTCTTGCGAGAGAAGAACGTCTCGTGGTCGATGACAATGAAAGGAATGTCAAAAACCAAGACGTCGACATTGTAAAGTAAGGCAATGACGTAGGCTACGTCCCACTTGTGAGAGATCGTCCCAAACAGCATTTCTCTTCCGAGGTCAACTTGACAAAGTCTATAGAAACATTGCAGTTCTTTTTTAGAAGTTCAAAATATCCACGCTAACGGATGGTAGCAAGAGTCTTGGTTGTGTCCGTAAAAGTAGCCCTTGAGGCAAGCTACTGTCAGTTTTAGGCCGCTAAGACTCTTCAGTTGCACTGGGTGGTTTTTAGTACCTTGGTGCGAACCACTCCGTCCATGATTAGCCACCGCGGCTGATGAAGTGGGCCACAGAACTTCGCGTAATGGGGTGCCATTCAAGGAAACCAGACTGATTGATTGGCATGGTGAGAGCCGCGGCCAGGAATCCAGATCGTGCGATATTGTGTCCAAGTGGGGTCTTAGGAACAACCAGGACACGCAAAAACTTCTAAGCTCCGCCGCACTCACGAGCTTCGGCGCGTCTTCGAAAGATGTGCTTGGATCGGCGCCAATCAACACGGCTCTTTTGCGTTCTTGAATGGTTTTGATCACGTGCGAGAAAAGCCGGCTGCGCGGGACTTCGCCACGTTGTTACCGTTTTGCCGATCAGTCGAGCGAATAGCACGTGTGCCTCGTTCCACGGCTTTTTCTCAAGGGAATACGAGGATGACTGTCCACATCTTTTGTTGATAGCGCTGAAAGACCTAATGGCTGCTGCTCTTCGAACGAATCTCCAATGGCATCTGCTGCAAAACTAATTAAATGAATCAGTATGATTGTACCACGCACCCACTGAACGCAATTCCACAGTTGCCATATTGATAGTTTACAGCCGCAGCTGTGTATGCCTGCGTTAATTATGGCGTCGGTTTTAAAATATTAAGCGACACAACAGATATTTTCCGACACCTCACTTGACGGCTTTCAATGGTCTCTTGTTCGTCAGCATTCGATTGTGCTGGTGATGCTAGCCGCAACCTGCAACAGTACGTTTCGGACTGATGCTGCCAAAGTACCGCATTCGTCACAAACGAGGCTGTCTCTGTTCGGATCCCTTGACGCAGAGAAGGTAAGTGCGCGATCGTTAAACTTTGTTCCATTTCATTCATTCTCTGACTGCGCCTGCCAAGGAACGCGGCAGCGCTGAATTGTCATCTTTTCTAGCTTTCAAAATAGTGCGGCCGTCTATAGGTCACACAAGCAAGAAAGACATGTTGATGACACCGAAGAGATGGAGTTGTTGTTTGCATAAAGGTGTACCAATAGGAAGTAATATAGCATTTTTTTGCATGACGATGACCAGAAGGCTACGTCACCGTCCAATCTATATTGTGACGACGCGGGATCGACGAGCACACGAAGAACCACAAACAAATACGCTTTATTGATCGCAGGCCGAAAGTGTAGCGTCTCCTTTTTCTCTGCGCCCCACCACAGACACTTGCGCCGCTTCGTTTCGCTGCCACTGGCCCATGCGCGCACCAAAACTAAATGCGAAGCATTTCTTAGCGAACTTCGGCGACATTTAGCATATCTATCTATCTATCTATCTATCTATCTATCTATCTATCTATCTATCTATCTATCTATCTATCTATCTATCTATCTATCTATCTATCTATCTATCTATCTATCTATCTATCTATCTATCTATCTATCTATCTATCTATCTATCTATCTATCTATCTATCTATCTATCTATCTATCTATCTATCTATCTATCTATCTATCTATCTATCTATCTATCTATCTATCTATCTATCTATCTATCTATCTATCTATCTATCTATCTATCTATCTATCTATCTATCTATCTAGCCGCCTAGGACGCTTAGCTCTCCTGGCCGTTTCGACAATGGAATCAATACCAAAAACATTTATGGCATAACATGACTGTATTACGAGCATAGGTAACTAGTTATAACATGAAAATTCTAACATGT
>NW_027465509.1:0-24773 GCF_043290135.1 Rhipicephalus microplus | reverse complement strand
GATGCGGGTTCCCCGGTAGACCAAGTGTAAGTAGTAAGTGAGCACAATCTTCTTGCCGAAGTACGGTTGGAAGCGGCTGTGCTCTTCAGACAGAAATTTTGGCCAGCATTTCTTAATCCAGAATTTAACTTGGTGCAGCAAAGGATGCGTTTCTCTGAAATGTACCACATCGCTGACGCTAGTCGCTTCTTTTTCCAAGATGTCGAGCTTTTCTGAACACCAGCGGCTTAGTTCGAGAGAACGCCGAGACGTGCCGTACCGACCTTAAAGAATTCAAAAGTCCCGCAATGACGTATGCAGTGACGTAGCAACGAATAAAATATAGAAAATAAAGTAGTGCACACACCCTGTGACTGTTGCTTCGCCTCAGTGCACAGATAAAGGTGAGCGGTGCATCGGCGTTATCTCGATGGTGACGACTGCCAATGAATTGGCAGTTTTCCTAGACATACCGTGCCACACAGCTCCCAGCATTCCGCACGAAAAGTCTAACCTTCATGGACGCACCCTTCGGTGGATAAAAAAAAGCGTGCGTCTTTTTTGTTTGTTTTTACTTTCTGCACTGCCGTATCGGCTGGGATATTAGAGAAGCACGCAGCTTTTGGGGTTACGTCTTCGCTGAGCGTTAAGCATTATGCTTGGCTACGAACAGGCCATTGCGGTTGTATCGTGTGTGTGTGTGTGTGTGTGTGTGTGTGTGTGTGTGTGTGTGTGTGTGTGTGTGTGTCGCGCGCGCTACCTAAGTTATGCTAGCTTGCTGCTTGCGTTACGTTGAAGTAAAACTAAATAACTTTGAGAACGATATAAAGGGGGGTATGAAAACAAAGTGTAAGATGTGTATTTTTTGTTTTCATTAGTTCTTGTCGAGAAATGACATTCAGAATGTAGGCAACTACTATACATAGCCTTCATAGAAAACAAAAAGGCGTTTGATTCAGTAGAAATATCAACAGTCGTGCAGACATTGCGAAATCAGGGCGTCGACAAAGCATATAAAATCATTTTGGAAGAAATCTGCAGGAGATCAACTGCTACCTTAGTGCTTCATAAAGAAAGCAACAAAATACCAATCAAGAAGGGTGTAAGACAGTGGGATACAATCTCCCCAATGCTATTCACCGCGTGCTTACAGGAGGTTTTCAGAAGGCTGGAATGGGAACAGTTAGGCATAGGAGTTAATGGAGAGCACCTTGGAGAGCAGCAAGCACAGGACCGAGTTGACTGGCGGAACATGGGAAAGGACTTTGTCCTGCAGTGGATGTAGTCAGGCTGGTGATGATGATGATGAAATGACGCTGCCGCCCCCAGCTTGGTGCTGTCGAAGCGTCCGTGGCTCGAACTTACGCACGCAGTCAAGCTTCCTTTCACACCGCGCCATGATTTCAGTGTCACATGAATGTTTTCGCTCGCGATCGAGGCCAGTACGGACCAAGTTCGGTTCAGAGCCCGGTGTAAGAATAGTTTAGGTGATGGAACGCCACCACTCATCGCTTCGCGACAAAGCTCTGCTTCTCAAACCTGTCAGCAGATGGCGCTAGCAACAAATGCTCCGCCGGCGCAGCAGAGCCGCTAGAGGTCGAAGCCACCCTAGCTCAAGCTCAGTAAAGTAAAAATCCAGTTTTCCTAGCTCTGGCACCAAAGGTCGCTTTTATGAAGCAGATCGTTTATTAAATATGTTATTTGACCTTACTGGCTTATAAAAACGTATGAATAAATTCATTAGGTATGCAGCATTCAGGGTTTTGTAGCAAAGGCGAAGCAGCGCACCTGCGGCAATTTCGCAGTTGTCTGGCTGATAGTTGCGGGGGTGACAGGAAGTTTCCGTGAAACCACCTATTACGTCAGAAAATTAGCGCATTATTTACACCTTCGTCACAATCGCAGGCGGTCAAGATTACAAGCTGAGTTTTAAAGACGGTAGTCTTTCTTGGGGACTTTCGATGGAAACATTTTGGTCTGTCTGTTTGTCTGCCTGCCTGCTTGTCTGTCTGTCTGTCTGTCTGTCTGTCTGTCTGTCTGTCTGTCTGTCTGTCTGTCTGTCTGTCTGTCTGTACATTTGTCTGCTTGTCCACCCTAACGATACCTCCAAAGACATTAAATGACCAAACCTATTCGCAGCGCCTACCAATATTGCTCAAGGTTTAGCGTTCATAGTTGTGCGATTGTTAATTAAAAAGTAACTATTTCGCATATCTGAGGCGCCATAACAACACTTCGAAGTTTGGTACGTTTGCCTTTATACTAGAAGAGGCACACACAAGTAACTCTAAGGAATGTAGCGTTTATCGCACTGCGCTGACAGTGCAACGCTGTGCTCAAAAGGTGCTTCCAATGCTTTGCTACGACGTCACGGTGGTGGCACCTGCCCGTCGCTTTGCGTTCTACACCTTATCACCTCCGAGACTGGCGCGCATCTTTCTCCGTGGGCTGCACGCTTTCGTTTTCGAAGATAACTGCCAGATGGCGCTTGTGTCTAACGTACCTCGATGCGCTCGTTCGCCTCCGCTACACACTGGAGACACTAACGCAGCGCCTCCAGAATACCATTCACCAATGTTCTTGCGCATAACATCAAATAAACGTTTTGTTCACTCTCTCCAGACGCAAGATATCGTCTTTTGACTGCATTTGTGGCGTAACATGCTGATTTGGAGCCATTTTGCTTGTCCGCCGCCCGCGAGGGCCTTATTATGCGATAACATTAGCGTTAGCGGTAAGCGCGCAAAAATTTAGGGGATGAAAGTAATCCACATGGAATGCTCACTACGTCGTGGCTAAAAAAGCAGCTAGTCAGTCGTGATATCCCATTCAACAATTTCGCTTTGTGTAACTTCTCATGTATATACATCTTAGTATTCGTTATGACTGCCTATACTTCATGACATGGACACACGTTCGCGTGCGTGAAAATCCTAAAATTAATTTTTTTATCGGGGCAGCAGTACATTTATTGATGAAATACTTTACATACAAACCCAAAACAAACGGTACATCACTGTACACCATGATCACAGTACACACAAGCACTACTGCTTTTATCTCTTGCTATCGATCACAAGCACACAAGCACAGATATTACACATATAGATTTCTCTTCTCCTGAATCAATTATACTAGATTCGAAAATTTGCGCGTCTTGATTCTTTTTTAAATGCTCATTCTTTAGCCGCCTGCAGTATTGCCGCATGCGTAGGCACACGTAATGGTGCAATAGCTTGGCAGAAACTTCTTTGTGAGCAGCACATGGAAACTTGAAGTTGAAATTTTTTAGCACTGCATCGGTCGTGTGATCTTATACATCTCTCTCCCTAGCATGTTTTGCGAAGTGCTCCTCAGCCTCTTTAAACAGAAAAAATAGATGCACATTCGTATGCGTGAGCCACCCTCTGGTTTTGCAATTTACCAAGTCGGCTTCAGGTAGCTCTAAATGCCTTTCTGCCCAACCATGGCCTCCTTAGGAGGCCCTGGATTTGAGTGGCAAGCTTTCGTGACACAAATCCAAGGTTGAGGCCTTCTGCATTCAAGGGTGAGGCATTCAAGGGTGAGGCCTTCTGCAGCAAAGCGACAATTGAGGGCATCAAAAAGATCATTCATTAGGAGTGTGAAATCTACAGTTGATTCCACATTCTCAAGCCGTGGTGTGCCTCTCCGTGCATACGAAAAAATGCCCTTAGCAACTTAGTTGCTAAAACTTTGTGTGGCCAACTTCACTCACATTTTGAGCATATGTGATGGATTAACATGCGAGTAAGTCAGCTTAGGACACACCCTAAGCTCTGCTGCGTTTTTGGTGTCGGCAACAAAAAGTGCATCATAGCATGACCCCTTCACAATGTTCTCATTTACTCTCAATATTTCTTATCATAAAGACGATTTATAATACACTTGAACAAGTGAGGGGTATCTGCCACAGCATACACTTTTCTGGATGAATCTAGGGGATGCTCGAAAGCATATACAACATGTCTTAGAGCACTGATTACCCCAATCTGCTTGCACATTGACCTAGTGGTAGATGCAGCGTCACAGACCACACCATCAACATAAACTCTTGCCTGCTCTGAATGCACAATTCACTGAAGCAACAGCTGTGCTAGAAGTGTACCCTTTGTTGCACCTTTTGATGCAAATACTGCCACTGGTTGTAAATAGCTGTCAGCAAAAGGAGCAAAAGCAAACACTAGACCATGGTCAGCCAGCTCATTTCTTTGTCCACCTGGGTCTCCATAGTCAACAAGACCAGCATATGTAATGTTTTTCGGGTTTACAGTCTTCTCTTTCCTGAGCTGTATCTCATCTAAAATAAGCATCCCTCTGCATTGAAAAGGTGTCTTCTTTACCAATTTAATCTTGAAAGCTTTAAAAAAGTGCTCATCAAAGCCACATTTGAGCCCCATCGTGTTTATATATCTTCTAATGGTGGTTGTGCATGGCATCGGCAATATGTTATTGCTTCGTAAAAATGCGTAAGTAGAGGGTCTCCTGATGTTAAGCAAGAGTCATAGGAGTAGCCAGTCATCTGTATAGCACCTGTTATTCTTCGTAATGCACTTAGCTGCAGATATACAATCTTTCACAAGAAGAAGCTGCATCGGTGGAAAATCAAAAGCTTGGAGTTTCTTTTCGATATCCTCCTCTTGCAGTTTCATTATTTCAGATTTATTTCTTCCGGTTCTTTAGTTATTAGCTGTTTGCGCTTCAGTAGCCGTGCTTGCGCCTTCTTGAAAATGAACCTTGCTTCACGCAAGGCGTCAACTTTGTGTTTCTTGGTAGGCGACTGTGATGTGATAGTGCGCGTTTAAAAAGTGCGCGACTCCATCACCATCAGCCAAAAAAAGATGAACATAACGCTCGGTTGCGGCACGTGTGGGCGGGAACATTTTGGTTCTATCAAGTCCCACTATGGAGATTTCAAGGCCCAATGAGAGAGTCGTTGCTCCTAGAACGAGAACATTGCACCGTTCCAGGAAGGACACGTAACGCTTGCCCGTGCTCAACCTGCTGGGATGTTCTTGGCTGAGGATTGAGTGGTTTTAACTTTATGTCTTAGAGTCCGATTCTATAGTTGATCTGTTTCTGAGTCTAACCATATCTCTAGTGCTCATGTCGACTACTTCTCCTTGCCAGGCGCGATCCACCTGGTCAGCGTCCCTGCCTTCTAATGAATTACCGCTAGACTCCTTTTTCCGCAATGGTATCGACAGCATTCTCGTGGCACTGGTATCTACAAATGGGGGCTTCATCAGACTTACAAACCCTCAGGCGGTTCAAAAGGAACTTAAGACAACTTCAAACCATTTCCAGACCATCACAGATATGCACCCATTTGGGCGAGGAGGTATCGTGTGTAGGTCGTCGGATCAGACCTGTGTGCAGGATCTTCTCAAATGCGCCTCCTTTGCTGCTATCCTGGTGTGCGCTTTTATTCCGCCTCACCTTGCATGTACCAAAGGCCTTGTACGGGGAGTCGACTCCAAGCTGAGTCCAGCATAGACCCTAGACAGGCTCTTTGGAGCAGGTGTAATTTCAATTTACTGGTGTAATCGCCTAGTCGACAAAGAGAGGGTACCCACCGAATCTGTCATCGCGACATTTGTGGGCACAAAATGCCCGTCAGAAATAAATTTATGGCCGCTGATCTTCCGAGTATAACCCCTCGCTTCTCGTCCGATTCAGTGCAAGAACGGCTGGAGATTCGGCCACAGTGCGGGAGGATGTATATCTAACGTTCGTTGTAGCACCTGCGGAGAGGGCCATCCTTCAAGCAAGTGTACTGCAACAGCGGAAAAGTGTTGTCTCTGCGGGGACAGTCACTGCGCCGACAACTCTGACTGTTCCGCTCGTTCCCGGGAGGTTCGAATTCTAGAAGTTATTGACCGCCGCTGCTGTTCTTGAAGGGAAGCCATTGACATAGTTAGAGACAGCCCTTTTGGATACTCTGGTATTACAGCGCGCTGCACTTCCAGTATGGACTCAAACCTATCGCAGGCTATTGAAACTGCTGTGGAAAAGGCAATGAGTAAGGCAATAGATAAACTGATATCTAACCTTTCCGACTGTTTAGTGCAAATTCTTTCAAGTCAGATTGGACAAACAGTACAGACTAGTACAGAACCTCGAGTATTGCACATTACCAGTGACGCCACACAGCTACGCAATGTAGTGTTTGTTGGACGAACTTTCTGCATCTGCAGGCAAGGCTAAGCAGTCAGGAACACAGGTGCACTTGGATTGACATTCGCCTCGGCCAAGCAAAAGTACTGCTACAGATATGGAACTCGATATACTAACTAATAAACGTACCAGATCCCCTATCCTCACCGATTTCAAGTGCAAATCTAAACGGAATGAATCAGCTACTTCGCGTGAAGATGCTAACAATGGCGCGACATGCACCTTTGTGGTGCGCTCAACACCATAGGTCAATTGAGGGTACTAAAGTGGAACTTCCGTTCTATATTCTCAGCCTCAACCGACTTAGATTACTTTTGCAATAATTTTAATCTTGATATTATAATTCTCTAAGAAACTTGGCTCACACCAGATAAAAATTTCCATCTTGCAGGTTTTCGTTCTTTTCGAATAGATCGCCCATCACGTGGTGGTGGTTTAATGATCCTTGTATCAAGTAAATTATGCCATAGGGCGAAAATTTCTTTCAGAATGTTAGACTTGGATTGTGAATTATTAGCATTAAACTTGTGTCTCCCCGAATACCACCCTTTTTCAATTGTAAATTGTTACTTCCCCTCCGGTGTGCAAAGCACGCGTTATCTTGACAGCGTTTTGGTAGCATGTAGAAAGGAAATTGTACTCACAGGAGACTTTAATTCACATCATTTGTCTTGGGGTATAAGGACAGATTCTTGTGGTAGGCGACTGTGGGAATGGACTATTGATCACAACCTCTCCTGTCTGAATAAAGGTCATGTAACATTTGTCCGAGGTCAAACTAGCTCAGTATAGGATTTAATGTTTTGCTCCGATGCACTCAAGGATTTGTCATGGGCTGTTCTGGATTCGGCAACTAACAGTGACCATCTTCCTGTAGTTATTGACATTACTTGTCCAACAATAACTTTAGATCAGCCATAACGCTCGTACACCAACCATAGCAAAGTTCAAACCTGCCTCCGTTCTGCCATTTACAAGCTTGGAAATGCCAGTACTAAGGAGATTGCATCTACGATTGGTTCAATGCTGGAGGGATCTAGAAAAAATTCTGAATTTTCTATTCCATCCAATAAACGACCCTCCTCTCGTTGGTGGAACGATGAGTGTACGCGCGATTATAGAAGACGAAAAGCCGACTGCAAAAAACTTCTTCTTAATCAGAGCCCGACAAAACGGAAGGACTATCAATTCCTTGCTGGCGTACAGTGAACCGCGCGAAAGAAGAATACGACAGTAGACATTTTGATTATCTTTCTAAATCAAAAAATAAGCGTGCTTTGTTCGCTTATCTTCGGACAAGAAAAGTACTGACACCACCTTTAACGTTGCAGTCATGTGTCTTAACGCCGGTTGAAATGAACACCTCTCTAGAAAACATAGCGCATGGTTTAGAACGCCGCTTCACTGCTAATTTTTTGGCTATTCACTCCGTTCTGGTAAACTTGCATGAATTTCCAGAAGTTTCTTTAGCTGAATTGAATAAGACAGTATTATGCTTACTGAGAACGGCTCCCGGACCAGATGGGATTACGAACTCTATGTTGAAATGTTCACTCCAGGAATCGCCTAATCTTTTGCTAGAACTAGTGAATTATTCGTTAGGGAACGCATGGATACCTCCAGAATGGAAACTTGCCAAAATTGTATTGTTGCTAAAAATGAAAATGATGCATACACGTTGGATGATATAAGGCCGATCGCACTGACATCAAATTTAGTGAAATTGGTTGAGAGAATCATCAATATACGAATTCATGAACTTATTATCGTGAGGTCAATTCTAAGTCCCTGTCAAATGGGGTTCAGGGCTGGTTGTTCAATTTGAGATGCCCACGTTGACTTAGAAAGTAGGCTTCAATTAGCTCGGCTACGTAAAAATTATGCTGCTTTAGTTACCTTAGACATCGCTACAGCGTATGATACCGTGGAGCACTGTATTTTGATAGATCGATTAGAATATCTTGATTTTCCATCATACATAGTAGCGTGGATTCACAATTTTCTCGCAGACAGGAAATTTTATTGTTTTAAAGATGGGTTTTCATCATCTACTTATACCCAAATGAGGGGAGTACCGCAAGGCTCAGTGCTTTCCCCGGTGCTATTTAATTTACTATTGGGCATCATTCCACGTAAACAGGATATAACAACTTATGTTTATGCGGACGATATCGCATTTTTTGCAATGGCAGATAACATTCAGACCTTATATGAACACCTGCAGACTTACCTTAATATATTGGAGAGCTGGTTCAATGGCAACAGCTTTTTACTTAATCCGAGTAAAAGTGCCCTCCTTGTTTTCCCGCTGCAATACCGTGTGAACATCTCTCTGTTTTACCATCATGAGGATATACCACAGGTGGAATCTGTTGAATACCTTGGAGTAATTTATCACACATCGCTTAACTGGTGACCTCATATCGAACATATCGCCGTAAAAGGTGTGCGGGTCATTGGCATAATACGTAGGCTAAGCAACTACCGCATAGGTATGAGAAGAGACACATTATTAATGATATATCGCATGTATGTTCGTCCTATTTTGGAATTTGGTTGTGTACTTTTCTCTGGAGTTCCAGCTTACAAGTTGCGGCCTCTAATTCTTCTGGAAAGAGAAGCTTTGCGCTTATGCCTTGGCCTTCCCGAAACTGTTGCCAACAATGTGTTGCATCTCGAATCGAGGGTCCCTCCGCTTTCTTGTAGAATTCGCCTTCTGACTGTTCAGATATTCTTAAGAATTTATGAATCACCATTACGACATTCAGAAACAGCCTTTATTTCCACCCCGGAATCATTTTTGCTGCTAGATGGCCGCGATTGCACACGCCACAAATTATATTTGTGCAAAATTTACTGGAGCCTCTAAACGTACGCATATGCGACATCATGCCGAGTCGTGATAATTCAGCTTTGGTGGAAATTCAATTCGACAACATTTTCCCTAATTATGCCAAATTACTTCTCCATAATATTTTGAATGGTTTACTACAAGATCACCTGCGCCGTATTACAACGAACGTTATTATTGCTACAGACGCATCGCAATACGACGAAAAGTCAGGGGTTGGTATTTACAGCCCAATTTTAAATTGGATTTATTTTCTTCGACTACCCGCTTTCATACCCATTTTTGTGGCTGAGTTTCTGGCAGTAGTGCTCGCCTTACGCAAGTTATTTACAGAAATTACATCAGCTGTCATAATAACAGATTCCCTATCTCTCTGTGCAGCACTTTCTGTTGGTGCTGATAATCACAGAACAAGGGCACTCCGTGCACTAGTAGCTGTGCATTTGAAAAAAGTACGATTAGTTTGGGTGCCTGGACATAAAGGTTTGTTTTTGAATAAAATAGCCGATTCCTTAGCTAAGTCGTCAATCAGTGAACCAATTCTACTGCCTTGTCCATCATCCGCTTATGTGACTGCTGCTCGAATCCACCGACGTACGCTTATGCAAGTCTTCAAAGGTTCAGTGCTAACAAACTCTACAGAATATCGCCATTTATCATATCCCTGGCGAAGAGACTTTTGCCGCTTCGAAAACAAGAAGTAGCTATCACAAGGCTGCGTTTCCGGGTACCAAATCTAAATTTCTATAAACACAGGTCTGCTCAGGCACCTTCGCCACTGTGCGCATTCTGTGATGAACTGGAAACAATATACCATTTCTTTTTGACCTGCAGGCGGTTTAACACATTAAGAAAAATCCTATTAGAAATACCTTCGCGTGGTATTGGTATGGATTTATCTCTGCCTGTCATTTTGTCTTTTGGAGCTTCCATTTCTGGTTTCTCTAACGGGACAGTATGCGCGGCTGTCCGGGACTATATTGATAAAACTAATAGGTTGACTAATTAACCCGTTCCATTATCCTAACATGCCCACATAATTTAATACGTATAAAATCAGATTATTGCTCTATTCTAAGAATAAATTCGTTTATGTAAAGATTTGTATGCAATACATTAAGCACTACACTTGCCTAGGCTATCGGTAATCTTTATGTTATACCTCCATCCTTCCAAATCGGAACAGTAAATTTTAAATCTACTCGGTTCTTGGCCAATCCACCACAGTGGGTATGCGCCACTAACAACAGAACAACAACAACAACAACAACAACAACAACAACGACTGAGTACCACGAAAGTTGAGAATCTCCGATCGGGACGAGACAAGTGGGGCAGAGCGGAAGCAGAAGCCTGAGCAGAGCAGATCAAGGAGAGTTCGAAGGAGACGGGGCAAGCGAAAAGTCGTCACCGGAACGGCCGCTCAAGATGGGCCGTCAGGCGTCAGACCCGAACCTGCAGGGCTTCAACCGGCCAAGGCCTCCTGCCGTCATGTTCCCGCTCGAGAGGATCGTGGCTATCTGGTCCTGAACTCCTACCTAGGGCCGGCGGACTTTAGTTCAAATATGCGAGCAACAGCCGTCGTGCTACGGGCCCGAGCTGTGCGCCCAGCTGCCTGGCCAGGTTGACCCTGGTTCCCTTACGCGTCACCACCAGCCTGCGTTCTCTCGTCACCGATGGGTCCACACTCCTAAAGCCAGAGCCACCACGTTCCGGTCTGGTTTCTCGACGTGTCGACAGCAGCCAGCGTTCCTTCATCCCCATCGCGTCCTGAAGCCGGAATCACCGCGTTCCGGTTTGCTCATCACCGCCGTAATTCAGCTGTGGGTGAGACTGAAGAGATATCTTGCCCTACTCCACCGCTCAGCCCCATTCGGACGTTAGATTGAATTAAACACTTTTAACTTCTTTCTTGGGTGTTGATAGATTGATTTCGCCGTGTCCAGTTAACTGTTTATGAGTTTTTTCGTTTTATGGGGAATTTTCGTTTTTTTACTTGTCAATTAAACTTCTTGTTTGAGTTTTGGTACAAAGGGCTTTGTGTCTTTGTTAAGTCTCTTGTAGGTTTAAACCTTAGAGAGCTCTTCTTACTAAACATCTAAAAGAACCTTGCATGACAGCGACACAGACAGTCTGATGCGCTTCAGTGGTTACCGTTTCCCGCTTGAGCAGCCTGCCGCTTTGCATGAATTCTGAGTGTATCGAAAAGACTGCTGCATGCATGACATATGCTTCCTTTGGGTAACAACACTTCGCACCTTTTATGCCTCCATTAGCTTTGGCAGTCAATGAAAGCAGACTCAGGGGCCACAGAAGGAATTAAGGTCTTTAAACTGGGTCCTCCAACACAGACATCTACACTGTCAACATTTTTCAAGATACGTTCAGTTTACGATGCCGTTGCAGCAAAAATATTTAAACCCAATGCGCTACAATCAATCGGCTTGCCAAATATATGCACTTGGACAGTCATACCTAATTTCACATGCACAGTTTTTTTGTTGAAAAACACACATGATCCATCACTTGCGCGAAGCACAGCGGCATCGTGGAACACGAGGTCATGATACTCTTCCAAGTCAATGCGATGAACACCCCAAGATGGCATCGGAAGGCACAAAGTTGATGCAGCGTAGAACATTTCATCGAAAGGTGAAATGCCGGGGTCACTTGCCACAACGACATCGCTCTTTTCGTTGACTTTAGCATCTGAATTTGGGGCTGTTGCTGCTTGCTGCTCGGCTTGAAACCCGCTGCTGGTCTTGCCTGTGCTCGCAGAGGAAACTGCGCGGCAAGTATGCCGCCTCAACTGTTTTAGAGGACTCCCTATCTTGTTAGTCAAGTAACTAGGCGCTCCTTCGAAAATAGATGGGACGGCGTCCTTTGGAAGTCCTCCTCTTCTGCTGCCAGACATCAGAACGTGGCCATTGATTTTTGCAGACCACGCTTTCAATATAATATTCGATGCGAAATGTTTTTCGCACGCACTATCTGTCCGTTGAATGACGCGGTTCTTGCGAGGGATCGCCAACCTCCATGCTTCAAGCCTGGCTTAATCTTGCGGTGGCGTAAAAAGCGAAAACTTTTCTTTGCACGACATCTTTGTAGTAGGGTACAAAAGCACTTCCCCATCGCGGAGCACACTAGCAAGCACACTGTACAACGAAGGATGTGGAAGTGCCTACTTACGCGAGCACGTTCAGAAGAACAAGCAACAACATATCCAGCGTGGAGTGAAGGGACACAAAGAATGCGGCCGGATAGCATTAGCAAGCGGCGGCTGTGGGTGGCTAGTTTAGCACACCCTCTCTGGAGAAGTTTCCTAACCAGAACAGCATGCGCCTTTCCCCACGAAGCCTCCCCATGCACCATTCTCTCGCCTAAACTATTCTTACACCGTGGTTCAGAGGTTAGCCACTCAGCGATCAAAAGTTACCTTGTAGCAGCGCCTCCGACTATGTCGTGATCAAACCTGCGATCAAGCACGCCCGTGTCCGCCTGTCGACGCTCCGCGTGCTCCGCACACTGCAAACCCTATCCGCGCGAGCAAAAAAAGCAACAATATTCATCTCAGTGAAAATTTACGGTAGAGTAGTTTATGGAGTTTTTAACTGAGGAAGAATTTTTATTGCCTACTCAGTATCATTCTTTAAATATATATTCCAGGTTACGAGGAGTTCTTGAGGGAGCAGTCACCTCGCCTATTCTTTTTATTATATTGCTAAGAACTATTTCAAGTCATGATTAAGTATACAGACAGGTATATGTAGGTGACTTAATTTTTTTTGCGTCAGACAGTGATTTACAATCGCTATATATTCGCTCACAAACGTATAAGTAAGCAAACAATAATTGGTGGCAGGCTATTCATTTAAGTCTTAATGTTTCAAAGAGCGCAATTACAGTTTTTTTGAAAACCCGGTCACTATTATCTAAAATAACATGTAACCTGCGAAATTTATCACACATAAACTCGGTAAAATATCTGGGAACATCTTATGATAACCACCTTTCTTGGCATACGACCGAGACAGGAGTACGGGCACGAAGAGTCTTACAAATGCTGTGCAGCAGTCGATCAGGGATACGGAGAAAATCACTGATTATGTTTTACAAAATCTACATACACGCAGCTTTTCAGGTCACCAGTGGTTTAGCCGCGTATTAAAATTTTGATGTGTTTTATATTCTTGTGCACCGGCTTATAAATTGTGTGCTTTTGTACTCGTCAAAAGAGAGGCCCAAATTTATTTATTCGACTACAGAAATTCACAGCCAATATAGTCCTCTACTTAGAAAAGAGGCTGTCCTCTATTTTGTGCAGATTTAGGATACTAACTGTGCATTACATCGTGAGGATTTATGGTAATTTCATAAAAATAAAACACATTTTCGTGTATACATGAGCATGAGTTGTTTTTTTTATTTTATTGACTTCCGTTTATTACAGCGTGGTTGGGCTTCGTAAAAGCACTTGTTGGACCATTAGATGTTAATCTTAGTGAAGTTTCTTGCATCGGTAATGAAAGACAACTTTTAGAAAATTAGCAGCATATCCACGGAGTGAATGATGGCGAGTGGGGCGAAGCATTCGTCTGTCCGTTCGTTCTTGCTTCCGTCTGTCCATGCGTCCGTCTGTGTGACCATCCATGCGTCCATCCGCCCGTCCGTGCGTGTGTCTGTTCGTGCGTCCGTACATGCGTTCGTCCATGCATCCGGCCCTGCGTCCGTTCAAGCGTCCATCGATGTATCTATCTGTGTGTCCGTTCATCCATCTATTCAACACTCCAAGTACCACCATCTCGCATCATTTCATTATATATTCCCCATATAGGAGCACCGCCATCCAGTGGACATTCCAAGGACTAAACGAGAGGTGGCACACGCACAATTTCTTACGGCTTGCGCTTCGGGTCTACTTCCCACCTTTAACCACCTCGAGTTCATGGTATATACTATAGTTCATTGTATTCATGGCACTGCGGCCCAACGCTAGCTAAAGCTTTCTAAAACCAAGGAGGTTACGCCCAGCGAGGAAAACGTAGCAACCTTTTCCTGTCAGATAAAGCTCAATGTACATGCCAATGGCTGCCAATGGAGATCGCAGCGTGCGCGTTCACTAAAAGCCGAATGCTCATGTCTCTCATTCCCCATTACCAGCCATTGGCATGTACATTTAGCACTATATCTTTTATTGTTCAACAACGCACAGAAGAAACCTCTCACCGGCACCACCTTGGAAGTCAAAATGTTTTAGTTGTTACATACTACAACGGCTACGAGGGACGAACGGGTCCCGCTTTAAGGAGCTTCGACCCTTAAACGTATTTCAGTATATATAATCAAATCATGCAACAATTTTGCGTTACCGTATTGCCACACTCCATTTCTCAAGTTTTGTTATCGCCCGAATACATTACCCAATTCTCAGCGCAAACCGAGCCTGCAGTTTTAGAGAAGCTTCAGGGCGGTAGTAGATCATTTAGGTAAGATCACACCCATTCCGCGAACTGTAGATTATTCTAGAACCTACGCCACCACCAGCGATAACGCTAAAACATTCGATGGCAAGAGTATAAATGCCACTGCAATTCGCCGCTTGTCACTAGTTGATCGACGGCCGACGCTCCGTCGGCCGTCGAATGTCCGACTTTCCGCTTACTGGGCATAGGTTCGCCCAAATAAACAATTTATTATTCGACTCGCAGTGTGCTCTATTCGTCCACGTCATGACCCCGCGACATCTGGTGGAGGTGCTGTTTCTTCCATGCACCGGACGCCTCTGTCAAGCCGTGAACCCAACCCACGCCGTGAAGACACCGACGCCAGCAACGAGCAGCGAGTTAGCCGCAGGCAAGAAGGTCTGCCACCAGAGTACGGGCTTTTACTGGACAAGGCTCAGAAAACCAAGACGTTGACGTCGACCACGGCCACCATTTAAGCGCCTGTTCTGCCTGCACCACTCCTGTTCCGGCAACCCAAAGAGCCACCAACATTCAGCGGTTCGCCACTGGAAGACCCGGAAAGATGGATCGAAAGAATCGACCACGACACCGCCTTAAATGACTGGACAGACGATGACAAGCTCCGGAATGTGTATTTCGCCTTAGAAGATGGTGCTCGGACTAGGTTTGAGAATCAAGAGCGAAGCCCTACAACGTGGGACGTTTTTCGCGCCAGGTTTCTCACTACTTTCGCAAGTGTGGTGCGCAAGTAGAAGGCCGCAGCTCTTCTCGAAACCCGCATGCAGATGCCAAACGAAAAGGTGGCGCTATTCACGGAAGATATGATTAAACTCTTTTGCCACGTAGTGTCCGACATGTCCGAGGAAAAGATCCGTCTGCTCATGCGAGGAGCAAAGCAGGAACTCTTCGCCAGGCTGATCAGAAACCCGCCAAAGACGGTCCCCACATTCATCTCAGAAGCATCTACGATAGAGAAGACGCTTGAGATGCGCACGCGGCAATATAACCGTAGCTTCTCGTCTACAGGCTACGCCGGCATTGAAGCGCTAGGAACCACTGACTTGCGTGAGACGATCCGAGCGATCGTGCAAGAAGAGCTACAAAAATTACTTCCTTCAGCACAGCCTCACATGGAATACATCGCGGACGTCGCACGCCAGGAGATCCAGCAATCGCTGGGCGCTCCTCAGCCTCAAGAGCCGCAGCAGCAAGTCATGATCTATGCTGCTGCAGCCCGCCGCCAAGCCCCTACTCCACGCGCACGTCAAAACGCCACCCCATCGCACTTCAGTCGCCAGACGCCACCGCCGCCACCACCCCCACCAACGTCCCACCATTCGCCAGCGGGCCAGCGCAGTGCGCCGAGGAAAACCGACGTTTGGCATGCACATGACAACCGCCCGCTCTGCTAACACTGCGGCAAGGCCGGACTCACTTACCGCCGTTGCCAGTACCGACAGATGGGACTGCGTGGCTTCGCCTTCAATGCACCACGTCCGCAGCCAGGGGAACAGCCAGGTGACATAGCCGACTACCTGATAGACACTCGGTGGACACCACGAAGCTCTTCCCGTTTGCCGTCGCCCAGCCGCCGCATGTGACCGCACCACCAGCAGTACTCTGGCCCAACTCGGTGTTGGTCTCCTAGCCCGCATCCGGGCAACTAAGGGCAGCAGCCGATGGAGGTACGGTTGCTGTGCGATGAACTACCGAAGATCATCCTCCGACGACTACGACGCCGCGTCGGAGCTTTCCAAACACGACGCCAACCAGGCAAAGTCCTGACGGCGAAACATCACTTACCGAAGGTAACCTGACTACGCAACATGGAAGCAGCGGAACAAGTCGACGCAGCCGTGACCCGACGCCACGCCCTAACTGTAACGCGAGACGGCAAACTAGCGACCTCGACGTTCTTTTCAAGGGCCTCAGTGTGACCGCTCTCGTCGATACTGGAGCCGACTATTCCGTCATCAGTGAGCCGTTGGCCGCGAAGTTGAAGAAAGTTAGGATAGCTAGGGATAGCCCCGAAATCCGCACAGCCGGAGGTCATCTTGTAACGCCTGCAGGAACCTGCACAGTGAGAGTCACCATTAAAGGCCGTATTTATCCTACAGAATTCGTAGTCCAACAGCGTTGCTCGAGAGATGTCATCTGTGGTATTACGTCTTATGCCTCCATGGTGCTTTCATCAACCTAAGAACAAATTCGATAACGTTATGCACAGAAGAAGCTCTACCGCCGCGCACGCAGTCATGAAACCATGCCTCGAATGTGCTGGAAGAACATGTCGCCATTCTGCCTTGCTCCAGCGTCATTATTTCAGTCGGCGCCCCTAAATCACCAGGCTTGGAAGGCGTCGTTGAAGGCAGTCATCATCTGTTGGTCACCAGCAATATTTGCGTCGCGAGAGGACTTGCAGAGCTGCGGGGAGGCAAAGCAACAGTTATGCTCACAAATTTCAGCAATGAATACAAATACGTGAACAAAAGAACGACGGTCACATACATCGAAGAAATCGTGGAAGCCACCAGTGCTTTCGCCCTCATCGATTCTGCGGAACCTGCTCAGAGAAACCAAGCCCCTCCCTCAGCTTTCAACGTCAATCCCAGCCTTCCGAACCATAAGCAAGAACAACTCAAGACGTGCTGCTGCAATACGAATATTGCTTTTCATCGTCGTCAAAAATTCAGCAGACGCCAATCACGAAACATCGCATCATAACCGAGGAAAATGGCAGACCACTCCGTCAGGGTCCGTACAGGGTTTGGACGTGAGAACGCGAGGCCGTAAAGACACAAGTTGATGAATTGCTACGGGATGACATCATCCATCCGTCCAAGAGTCCATGGGCGTCTCCTGTGGTGTTAGTTAAGAAAAAGGATGGAACACTACGTTTCTGCGTCGATTATTGCCGCCTGAACAAAATCACAAATAATGACGTGCATTTTCTCCCACGAATAGACGATGCACTGGATCGGCTCCACAACGCTAAGTACTTTTCCTCCATGGACCTCAAAAACGGCTATTGGCAAATCGAAGTCGAAAAAAGAGACCGAGAGAAGAATGCGTTTATAACACCGGAGGGCCTTTAGAGTTTAAGGTAATGCCCTTTGGTCTCTGCTCAGCGCCTGCAACTTCTCAACCCGTTATGGATACAGTACTGGCAGGATTGAAGTGGCAGACTTGCCTTGTGTACTTGGACAACATCGTCGTGTTTTTTTCGAGTTTTCATGAGCATCTTTGGCGCCTTGAAGCTGTACTTCAAGCCATAAAGATGTCTGGACTCACACTTAAGCCAGAAATGTGCAGATTTGCGAACGAGGAGCTCATGTTCCTGGGGCACGTGATTAGCAAGTCTGGAGTTCGTCCTGATCTACGGAAAACAGCCGCCGTCGCCCAATTCCCACCGCGCACTGACAAGAAGGTGGTGCGCCGATTTCTGGGCCTGTTCGCCTATTCTAGGCGCTTCGTGAAAAGTTTCGCCCACATCGCCGATCCACTCACTAACCTTACCAAGGCCGACGTGGAGTTCAAGTGAGAAGCGCCGCAGAAACACGCTTTCCAGGAGCTTAAACATCGCCTCCAGACGCCTCCGTTACTTGCCCATTTTGACGAGTTCGCCGAGACAGAAATAAACACTGGCGCATGCAGCGTAGGTCTCGGCACCGTTTTTTTGCAGACGGCTGACGGACTTGAAAGGGTTATTAGTTACGCCAGCCGATCACTATCCAATGCAGAAGCCAACTATTCCACAACAAAAAAAGGAGTGCCTTGCCATCATCTGGGCTACGTTGAAATTTCGCCCCTGCCTCTACGGCAGACTCTTCAAAGTTCTGAGCGAGAACCATGCCTTGTGTTAGCTAGCTACCTTGAAGGACCCTTCAGGTCGCCTCACACGATGGAGCCTGAGACTTCAAGAATGTGGCATTACCGTCGTTTGCAAGTCCGGCGAGAAACACCCCGACGCCGACTGTCTCGTGTGCCTGTCGACCAACCACCGCCCGACGACCCGGATGACGACTACTTCTTGGTAACGATAACTGCCGACGACTGCGCTGTACGACAGCGGGCCGACCCTGAACTTAAGGCCCTTATAGAATACCTCAAAAGCAGGACCGCCGAAGCTTTAAAGGTATTCAAACGTGCACTTGCGTCGTTCTTCCTACGAAATCAGCACCAAAAGAAAAAAAATTGCCCGCAGCTTCCCTCGGGGGAACACTGAGGAGGATGCGAAGCATATAATTGGTTAACGGGGTGTTAAAGTGCGACTTACTTGGGTCGATGGCTAAATTGGTTAACGTGGTTGTGAAATGGGGTGTTAAATTGCGACTTGGGTCGCTGGCTAAATTGGTTAACGTGGTTGTAGGAGGGGTGTTAAATGAGTGAACACGTACGACACGTATCCCGTTTTCGAAAGTCCGGGTCCTCTTGTCGACGCTTACGTTTCAAAGCGGCCGAATCCGGTGCTGCTGCTCGACGATGACGTCTCTCAGCGGCTTCACGCTCTCTAAGTTGAGCATCTTCCGCTCGACGCCGACGTTTACGTTCGGCGTCGCGAGCTCTTCTCCGCGCTGCCATGTCTTCGGACGACGACTTGGTTGCGGTTCCGCCAACACTTTGGCCGGCGCTGGTCGAAGGGACGTCGATCATTGCGACCTCGGACGTCGACGCGCCGTACAAACCAACCGACGAGCGGCAACTGAGCGAGCGAGCACCGACCTTGAGTATGTATACAGCGCGACGGCGCATGCACTGTCAGCTGTCGAAAGTTCGAGAAGGGGGAGAAGCGCAACGGCGCATGCGCGTGCGTCAGCTGCCGATGTTCTCGAAGCGCGACGGCGCATGCGCGCGCGTCAGCTGCCGATGTTCTCGAAGCGTGACGGCGCATGCGCGCTACATTATACAGCTAGCGAATGTTCGTGAAGAGGAGAAGCGCACGCGGTGTGTAGAGGAGGAAGGGTGCACAGATGGTCGAGGAGTGAAGCGCGCGCGGTGTGTAGAGGAGAAAGGGATGCACAGATGGTGGAAGAAGGAGGAGGAAGCTTGCGGACGGCGCCGCACTACAAGCCTCGAGTATTAGATGCTCCGCATCTAAAACTTTTCCCCGTTTCGAGTCAAGTACCTCCTTGTGGTGCCTTCAGCTCTACGACAAGAACTCCTGTAGGCCCTGCACGACGATCCGACGGCAGGGCACGTTGGTGTTTCCCGCACGCTCGCGAGGATACAAGAAAGGTACTACTGGCCACGTATTACCACCGACGTAACTCGTTATGTGAGGACATTCGGGGACTTTCAGTGATGCAAGACACCGCCGACAAGGCCAGCGGGCCTTCTGCAGTCAATTGAACCACCTCGCCGACCATTCGAGCAAGTTGGTATGGACCTACTGAGGGGCCGTTCTCGACGTCGGCTTTCGGAAACACGTGGATCGCGGTAGCTACCGACTACCTCACCCGCTACGCCGAAACAAAAGCCCTGCCTAAAGGCTGTGCATCCGAGGTAGCTAAGTTCTATGTCGAAAATATCGTCCTCCGTCACGGCGCCCCGGCGGTCCTTATCACCGACAGAGGAACGGCATTTACTGCTGACCTAACTCAAGCGATCTTGGCATACAGCCAGACAAACCACCGCTGGACGACAGCGTACCACCCACAGACCAACGACCTCACCGAGCGGCTTAACAAAACGATCGCCGACATGCTGGCAATGTACGTCGATGTCGAACACAAGACGTGGGATGCCATTCTTCCGTACGTGACCTTCGCATACAACATGGCGGTGCAGGAGACGACGCAGATATCTCCATACAAATTTGTCTACGGAAGGAGCCCAGCAACGACGCTCGATGCCATGTTACCCAACGTCACCGACGAAGGAAACCTCAATGTGAATGAGCACCTTCAACGCGCCGAAGAAGCCACACAACTCGCGCGTCTCCGTATCAAGAATCAACAGACGACCGACCGCCGCTGTTACAATCTTCGACGACGCTTCGTGGAATACCAGGCCGGTGAACGTGTTTGGGTGTGGACGCCGATACACCGACGTGGACTCAGTGAAAAGCTTCTGCGACAGTACTTCGGACCGTACAGGGTGGTTCGACATCTCAGCCCACTTGATTACGAGGTTATCCCCAACGGCATCACGAACTCTCAACGACGCCGATCGTGACCTGAAGTCGTCCATGTCCTGTGCCTCAAACCGTTTCATGCACGTTAACAAACTGAAACAGTTTTTTTGTAATATTGCTGTATCCTAATTTATTCATTGTACTTTCTTGCATTATTGTTGTACCTTCATCTTTAGTTGATGCATCGGGACGATGCCTTTTTCAGAGGGGGGCAATGTCACGTTCCACTCCTCAAGCTTTGTTATCGCCCCAATACACTACACAATTCTCAGCGCAAACCGCGCCTGCAGTTTTTGAGAAGCTTCGGGACTGTAGTAGATCATTTCTATAAGATCTCACCCACTCCGCGAATTGTACAGATTATTCTAGAACCTACGTCACCGCCAGCGATAACGCTAGAACATTCGATGGCAAGAGTATAAATGCCGACGCACTTCACCGCTTGTGAGTAGTTGATCGATGGCCGACGCTCCGTTCACCGCTATCAGACCAAGACTGCTACTGTAGTCCGACTTTCCACTTAGTAGGCACAGGTTCGCCCAAATAAACAATTTATTATTCGACTCGCAGTGTGCTCCATTCGTCCACGTCACAACCCCGTGACAATATAATAAAATAGCTTCTGCAGATGTATTTAGAGTCGATAAAAGTAAAAAAAATATCATAGCTACAGGTTCCTCACGCTATGGGAAAAAATCCAGCGTCAGTATTTTTTTCGAGACCTTCAATTGTTCATTTTGAATAATACTTTTCAATTATTAGTTTTTTCAGCGAAATGGTATTACAAAAGTTTAGCTCATCCACCTCAGGTGTGGCTATAGTTACAGATACTTTATCTGTGTGTTCAGCACTCGCTAAAAATAGCGGTTCTCAATTATGATGTGGCCTTGGCAGGTAAAACTCTAGATATCATTATTATAAAATTCTTAAATATATCACGAACTTTTCATTTTCTGTTCCCTACCGACGTAACGTTTGTCAGATTAATTTGGGTATCGGGCCGTAAAGGGACAAAAATGAATGAAAATGACAAAATAGGGGACAGTGCGGTGAAAGGCGCTCACAGTGGTCCGATATTCCGAAATAATCTGACAGCAGCCCTCATGATTGGAGACAGATTGAGAAGGCGAGCAATAAATTGACCCCGCGCGGTCATTTATCCCTGTCCTAAACAAGTAATGACACCTTTTACCAAATGGCGTACCAATCTCTGTTCAACACGGAAAATGGCATAGCTACTTTATAAAATTACGCTCTCGCGTTCCGAACTTAAACTGTATATACACACAGAGGTGGTCTGGCTCCTTCCCCTCTTTGCTGGTATTGAAACAAGGACAAAACAACTGAAAATTATTTCTTATCATACATCCACTTCAATTTATTGAGGGGCAACTTTTTTAAACGGTGTTTTATTGAATCCGATTAGATTTCTTAATTTCGAATATTCTATCCTTGGGATTCCTTCGTCCTCATCATCATCACTATGACCTCCGTTCTACGCTGAAACTTTTTAAAAATAAATCAGGGTGGTGTTGCCTGAACTATCTACGTTAGCGTCTATATTTAGGTTAACTATATTATAAAAAATTAGTCATACAATTTTTATGTGAACACTTTCTTATAAATATATTGTTTCTGGCCAGTGAAGTATTACACACGTACTATTGGCTCTTCTTTAAGTATTAAATGCGGTATTTGTCAAGCCTGCTTTGAATTTTTCACGTGCTATATGTACACACGCTATAATGTTTTCTGAGATAAATCGTTTCAAGGCAATTTTTTTTTATTTCTTGGTGGTATATTTTTAGCTCAGGTGCATGGATCTCCCCCGAAACGTTGATACCTGAATTTATCGGCTCCATTTACCGGGTTCCGGGAAACGCTTTGAGTCCCAACCACTTGAATTATAAGATGTTGAATCACGCACGTGATTTTTGTAAAACAGTGTTACACTTTTATCGGCAAGTGATCATTTCAAGGATAATTTCACAATAGGAAATGTACATTCTGAGACAACAACGCTGATTTTCTTGAAGTAAAATTTAACTTTACAAGGAGCCTTAACACTGAAGGTGGCTGATCAAAAGCTTTATTTATATTTGAACGAGTTCTATGAAAGCATTAAAATAAGTTAATAAAAGAAGCGCCAGTCCTATCTAAGAAACGAACTTTTATGTAACGCTCTCATTAAAAAAATATTTGAGTACAGGCAGCGCAAAGGAAGGCCCTTGAGTTCTGGTGTGGCTATAGTTATTTAATTTCATTAGTTTCTAGGCCAGCTGTATCGTGATCTTCATTTGTGGGTTTTACTATTGCCACTAAAATTACGTGTTTGTGACCACCACCTTCCAACCTATTCGTCACAGATACAGGCCCTGATCCTGCCACTGCAGGGCTAAGAACATCTGGATCAAGAGGCAAGGCTCCACCATTTCCGGCGGTTTGTTGCACAGTGGGTGGTAATACTGTTACACGACGACCTGTGCCTTTACCAGCACTTGTGCCACTGATGACCTCTCCAGTCTCTTGTTCAGATATTCCCAACTGCCCAGCGTTTCCTGCAAGTCCGGGAGCGGGTGCTGGTAATTGTAGTTCCGGCAAGTTAGGTGCCTGTGTAACAGGGCCAAGAAAATTTTCTTGTTGCCCCCCTGTTGCTCCTTGTAGAGGTGGCTTCGGTACTAGCAACCCAGCACCTGCTGCTGGTTGTCCTTGTTGAGTCCCTGCGGAAGCTCCTCCTGGGGCTACTAAAGCCGGGCTTTGTCCTTGTTTAATTGAATTTTCCTCTTCTCGAATTCTTTTGTACTCTCTCTTGCAAGTTTCCCTGGCATTCTCCACTGAAACAAGTGCACAAAAACTAAATTTAGGCATCAAAGTCCACGCGTAAGCTTACTGTGAAAGAGTGCTACGAGAAAAAAAAGCGGTATAACAAAGTAATCATATTGTGCAAGGAAATCTCAATAGAAATACACGTATCTAAAACATTCTAATAAATAACTTTTTAGTAAGAAATATTCCTAATAATGACTATGACAAAGTGAATTTGTCTGCATAGCTAAATTCGTTCCCCATTGTTTCTCTCACTGTATTATTTTTTTTAGTTAGCTACTACGCTGAAATATTCTACAAAAAGAAACATTCTAAAATGGTGTACTGCACACAACGTCTGTGGCTCAGAAAAGTGTTTAGACAGATCTATCCGTGCGAAAAAAACAGAACTTTTAGCGAAGAAGCACACACACCCAGCACTGTGTTATCTCACAGCCACTGAACAGAGTGCAGCGATTGTGTCATATCTTGTGGTCGAAATGATGTAAAAAGTAGCAGCAGGGAAGGCAGTATTCAACTTAATGGTTATCACAAACCATTGAGTGACTTACTTCTAAAGTATGCTTAACCGTACAAGTTCCATACTCCACCCCTCACACAACATGGGTTTTGCCAAACCATGTGACATATTCCAGGGACCATTTGCACTGAGTAGTTTAGTAGTTCCGCATGTATACGATGAGCAACGATTTAACAAGGTTGCTACTCAACATAACGTCCCCGTAAATTATTAGACGGTGTATTACATAAATCTCAGTTATTTCATATCAACACTTATATGTGACTAAAACTTATCGTTTATAGATTTTCCAGCCATGTTGGTCCAGTGGTTATGGTGCTCGGCTGCTGAACATGAAAGACGCAGAATAGATCGAAGCCAATGCTGTCGCCCTTTGATGGAGGTGGCTGGAAGACATGCTAGAGCTCCGGATACTAAGACTTTTCAATGCATGGTAAAGTGTCTTAGTGGTTAAATCTTTCAGAGCCCTTGACTATGTACGTTTCCAGAGTCTGCCTGAGTCTGGGACGGAACTTATTGCCGAATACTTTCTTTGGCATTATCTCGTCTTAGTTCGCAATGGTACTGCGCCTAACGGAAAAAAACGAGTCCTTATATATACATTTTCATTGAAGACAAAATACCTATAAACGAATAAACCGCCAGATTTAAAATTTGGAAGTGTTTTTCTTATCAGATTTTATTAATTTTTTAACGTACATTTGGGTAGACAAATTATCCACAATATCAAATCTATTGTTGGGAATGCCTCAGAGGTCTGTTGCGTGTGGATCTTGCACATATTATTTTGTGCTGTTAAGCTAC
>NW_027465508.1:12500-24794 GCF_043290135.1 Rhipicephalus microplus | reverse complement strand
GCTGACGCGGGTTCGTGCCGCCCCGGCAGACGCGGTTTTCGCGCCGCCCCGGCTGACGCGGTTCGTGCCGCCCCCGGCAGACGCAGTTCGGAACTTAGCACTTTTCGGCTGTGCCTGGCTGCGGCCCACTCACTCGATCGCCATGTCTGTTTGCCACAGTTTTCCCGGTGGTGCCGCACCCGGGCTCGCCCCGGCAGACGCGTTTTTTTTTTTCTTTCGCCCCGGCTGACGCAGTTTTCGCGCCGCCCCGGCTGACGCGGTTTCGTGCCGCCCCCGGCAGACGCGGTTTTTTTGCACCGCCCCGGCTGACGCGGTTTTTGCCGCCCCGGCTGACGCAGTTCGGACTTGGCACTTTTTGGCTGAGCCTGGCTGGTGGCCCACTCACTCGATCGCCATGTCTGTTAGCCACAGTTTTCCCGGTGGTGCCGCACCCGGGCTCGCCCCGGCTGACGCAGTTTTCGCGCCGCCCCGGCAGACGCGGTTTTCGCGCCGCCCCGGCTGACGCGGTTTTTGCCGCCCCGGCTGACGCAGTTCGGACTTGGCACTTTTTGGGCTGAGCCTGGCTGGCGGCCCACTCACTCGATCGCCATGTCTGTTTGCCACAGTCTTCCCGGTGGTGCGCACCCGGGCTCGCCCCGGCAGACGCGTTTTTTTTTTCTTTCGCCCCGGCAGACGTGGTTCCCCCCCCCCCCTTTCGCTCGCCCCGGCTGACGAGGTTTTCGCGCCGCCCCGGCTGACGCAGTTTTCGCGCCGCCCCGGCTGACGCGGTTTCGTGCCGCCCCGGCTGACGCGGTTTTCGCGCCGCCCCGGCTGACGCGGTTTTTGCGTCGCCCCGGCTGACACGGTTCGGACTTTGCACTTTTCGGCTGTGCCTGGCTGGCGGCCCACTCACTCGATCGCCATGTCTGTTTGCCACAGTTTTCCCGGTGGTGCCGCACCCGGGCTCGCCCCGGCTGACGCAGTTTCGCGCCGCCCCGGCTGACGCGGTTTCGTGCCGCCCCGGCAGACGCGGTTTTCGCGCCGCCCCGGCTGACGCGGTTTCGTGCCGCCCCGGCAGACGCAGTTCGGACTTAGCACTTTTCGGCTGTGCCTGGCTGGCGGCCCACTCACTCGATCGCCATGTCTGTTTTGCCACAGTTTTCCCGGTGGTGCCGCACCCGGGCTTCGCCCCGGCTGACGCAGTTTTCGCGCCGCCCCCGGCTGACGCGGTTTCGTGCCGCCCCGGCAGACGCGGTTTTCGCGCCGCCCCGGCTGACGCGGTTTCGTGCCGCCCCGGCAGACGCAGTTCGGACTTAGCACTTTTCGGCTGTGCCTGGCTGGCGGCCCACTCACTCGATCGCCATGTCTGTTTGCCACAGTTTTCCCGGTGGTGCCGCACCCGGGCTCGCCCCGGCAGACGCGTTTTTTTTTTTTCTTTCGCCCCGGCTGACGCAGTTTTCGCGCCGCCCCGGCTGACGCGGTTTCGTGCCGCCCCGGCAGACGCGGTTTTTTGCGCCGCCCCGGCTGACGCGGTTTTTGCCGCCCCGGCTGACGCAGTTCGGACTTAGCACTTTTCGGCTGTGCCTGGCTGGCGGCCCACTCACTCGATCGCCATGTCTGTTTGCCACAGTTTTCCCGGTGGTGCCGCACCCGGGCTCGCCCCGGCTGACGCAGTTTTCGCGCCGCCCCGGCTGACGCGGTTTCGTGCCGCCCCGGCAGACGCGGTTTTCGCGCCGCCCCGGCTGACGCGGTTTCGTGCCGCCCCGGCAGACGCAGTTCGGACTTAGCACTTTTCGGCTGTGCCTGGCTGGCGGCCCACTCACTCGATCGCCATGTCTGTTTGCCACAGTTTTCCGGTGGTGCCCGCACCCGGGCTCGCCCCGGCTGACGCAGTTTTCGCGCCGCCCCGGCTGACGCGGTTCGTGCCGCCCCGGCAGACGCGGTTTTCGCGCCGCCCCGGCTGACGCGGTTTCGTGCCGCCCCGGCAGACGCAGTTCGGACTTAGCACTTTTCGGCTGTGCCTGGCTGGCGGCCCACTCACTCGATCGCCATGTCTGTTTGCCACAGTTTTCCCGGTGGTGCCGCACCCGGGCTCGCCCCGGCAGACGCAGTTTTCGCGCCGCCCCGGCAGACGCGGTTTTCGCGCCGCCCCGGCTGACGCGGTTTTTGCCGCCCCGGCTGACGCAGTTCGGACTTGGCACTTTTTGGGCTGAGCCTGGCTGGCGGCCCACTCACTCGATCGCCATGTCTGTTTGCCACAGTCTTCCCGGTGGTGCCGCACCCGGGCTCGCCCCGGCAGACGCGTTTTTTTTTCTTTCGCCCCGGCAGACGTGGTTCCCCCCCCCCTTTTCGCTCGCCCCGGCTGACGAGGTTTTCGCGCCGCCCCGGCTGACGCAGTTTTCGCGCCGCCCCGGCTGACGCGGTTTCGTGCCGCCCCGGCTGACGCGGTTTTCGCGCCGCCCCGGCTGACGCGGTTTTTGCGTCGCCCCGGCTGACACGGTTCGGACTTTGCACTTTTCGGCTGTGCCTGGCTGGCGGCCCACTCACTCGATCGCCATGTCTGTTTGCCACAGTTTTCCCGGTGGTGCCGCACCCGGGCTTGCCCCGGCAGACGCGTTTTTTTTTTTCTTTTCGCCCCGGCTGACGCAGTTTTCGCCCCGCCCCGGCTGACGCGGTTTCGTGCCGCCCCGGCAGACGCGGTTTTTTGCGCCGCCCCGGCTGACGCGGTTTTTGCCGCCCCGGCTGACGCAGTTCGGACTTTGCACTTTTTGGCTGAGCCTGGCTGGCGGCCCACTCACTCGATCGCCATGTCTGTTTGCCACAGTTTTCCCGGTGGTGCCGCACCCGGGCTCGCCCCGGCAGACGCGTTTTTTTTTTTCCTTCGCCCCGGCAGACGTGGTTCCCCCCCCCCCCTCCGTCTTTCTTTTTGTTTTTTTTTTCGCCGCGGCTGAAGTGGATTTTTCGGTGCCTCGACGCCCCGGTAGTCGCGGTTTTTCCGTTTCCGCACGGCCCCGGCTGACGCTGCTCGGTCACAGTCGCCTTTTGTGAGGATTGCAGACTTCTTGAGCGCGGGTGTTTTTTTTTGTTGTTGTTGTTGTTTTATTACGCATTCGCTCCAGCAGACGCTGTTTAGACTTTTTGTTTCCTCTTTTATCCTGCGACGAGGTGACGAGGTTTATTCGGTGCCCCGCCGCCCCGGCTGAAGTGATTTTTCCTGTCCCGTGCCGCCCCGGCTGACGCGGTTGGGACTTCGCGTTTGTTCGGCCGCCACGGGTTTTGGCGCACTCGCTCGGTTGCTTGTTGTTGCCACTTGTTGCGAACCCAGGTTTCTTGAGCGAGCGCGGGCGTTTTTTCTTCCTTTCTTTCTTTGTTCTATGTGTTAGCGAATCGGCCTTTAATATCACACGAGGACTCACAACCAACAATTTTCAGTTTGAAGTGTAAAAAATCTGCAGGTGTTGACGTAACTGACTTGCCCCGTACCCTTGAGTACATCCATGAAGTTCTCGTAGTACTACTAAATCGCATTATTCCAAGTGGAGAAATTCCCATAAACTTGCAAACCTCTACACGAAAATCGGTGCGCGTGATAAAGTTGAAAATTATCGTCCGATATCAAATGTGCCTTCTATAACACAAATTCTAGGAAAAAAAAAAAAAAACACTTGTTCGCCGTTCTCTGCGCCGTGACTGGCAGCACTCCGGCGAAGCGAAACGGGGTCGATTCGAGCACGATATCGGCGTCTTTCGACGTGCTCGCCGGCGACCGTCGCACGAGTACGTCGCACGAGCGCGTCTGCCGGGGCGCCGTTTGCGAAGCCGACGCAAAAGTGGGAACCGCCGCTCGGATGATCGCCGCTTTCGGCAGAGTGAGTGTTGGCACTCCGGGGAAGCGAAACAGCGTGAATGCGCCCACGAAATCGGCGTATTTTGAAGTGCCCGCCGGCGACCGTCGCACGAGTACGGTAAACCGCGTCAGCCGGGGCGTAGTTCGGGACGCCGACGAAAAAGTGGGAAGCGCAACTCGGATCTTCGCCGTTTTTGCAGGAGTGAGTGGCGGCCCTCCTGCGAGACCAAGAAGCATCGATTCGTGCACGAATTCGGCGCCTTTCGACGTGATCGCCGGCGACCGTCGCTCGAGTAGGGCAAACCGCGTCTGCCGGGGCGGGCTTCGGGACGCCGATGCGAAAGTGGGAAACGCTGCTCGGATGTTCGCCGTTTTTGGCCGAGTGAGTGCTGGCACTCGGGCGAAGCCAAACGGGGCCGATTACGGCACGATATCGGCGTCTTTCGACGTGCCCGGCGGCGACCGTCGCACGAGTACGGTAAACCGCGTCAGCCCGGGCGGAGTTCGGGACGCCGATGCGAAAGTGGAGAACGCCGCTCGGATCTTCGCCGTTTTTGGAGGAGTGAGTGGCGGCACTCCGGAGAAGCCAAGGAGCGCCAATTAGCGCACGATATCGGCGTCTTTCGACGCGCTCGCCGGCGACCGTCGAACGAGTAGGGCAAACCGCGTCTGCCGGGGCGGGGTTTACGACGCCGACGCAAAAGTGGGAACCGCCGCTCGGATGTTGGCCGTTTTTGGCAGAGTGAGTGCTGGCACACCGGCGACGCGAAAGAGCGCGAAAGCGCCCACGAAAGTGGCGTATTTGGACGTGCTTGACGGCGACCGCTGCAGGAGTACGAAAAACCACGTCAGCCGGGGCGAGCGACCCACGGCGGTCTGGGTGCTTATCGCTGCTATTATAGGGGCACCCCGGCAGACGCAGAAAAAAAAAATTTTTTTTCGACCTTCTTTTTTGCTGGTCGAGCTCGGGTAACCCAGGTCGCAATGGGAGCCGCGCACGAAAGCGGCGTCGCGAGACGCGTTCGCGGTCGCTAGTCGCACGAGCTCGGCAACCGCGTCAGCCGGCGCGGAGTTCGGGATGCCGACGGCTAAGTGGGTACCGCTGCTCGGATGTTCGCCGTTTTTGGCCGAGTGAGTGCTGGCACTCCGGCGAAGCGAAACGGGGCCGATTCGGGCACGATATCGGCGTATTTCGACGTGCTCGCCGGCGACCGTCGCACGAGTACGGCAAAGCGCGTCTGCCGGGGCGAGGTTTGCGATGCCGACGAAAAAGTGGGAAGCGCCGCTCGGATCTTCGCCGTTTTTGCAGGAGTGAGTGGCGGCCCTCCTGCGAGACCAAGAAGCATCGACTCGCGCACGATATCGGTGTCTTTCGACGTGCCCGCCGGCCACCGCCGCACGAGTACGGCAAACCGCGTATGCCGGGGCGGGGTTGGCGACGCCGACGCAAAAGTGGGAACCGCCACTAGGATGTTCGCCGTTTTTGGCAGAGTGAGTGCTGGCACACCGGCGACGCGAAAGAGCGCGAAAGCGCCCACGAAAGTGGCGTATTTGGACGTGCTTGACGGCGACCGCTGCAGGAGTACGAAAAACCACGTCAGCCGGGGCGAGCGACCCACGGCGGTCTGGGTGCTTATCGCTGCTATTATAGGGGCACCCCGGCAGACGCAGAAAAAAAAAATTTTTTTTCGACCTTCTTTTTTGCTGGTCGAGCTCGGGTAACCCAGGTCGCAATGGGAGCCGCGCACGAAAGCGGCGTCGCGAGACGCGTTCGCGGTCGCTAGTCGCACGAGCTCGGCAACCGCGTCAGCCGGCGCGGAGTTCGGGATGCCGACGGCTAAGTGGGTACCGCTGCTCGGATGTTCGCCGTTTTTGGCCGAGTGAGTGCTGGCACTCCGGCGAAGCGAAACGGGGCCGATTCGGGCACGATATCGGCGTATTTCGACGTGCTCGCCGGCGACCGTCGCACGAGTACGGCAAAGCGCGTCTGCCGGGGCGAGGTTTGCGATGCCGACGAAAAAGTGGGAAGCGCCGCTCGGATCTTCGCCGTTTTTGCAGGAGTGAGTGGCGGCCCTCCTGCGAGACCAAGAAGCATCGACTCGCGCACGATATCGGTGTCTTTCGACGTGCCCGCCGGCCACCGCCGCACGAGTACGGCAAACCGCGTATGCCGGGGCGGGGTTGGCGACGCCGACGCAAAAGTGGGAACCGCCACTAGGATGTTCGCCGTTTTTGGCAGAGTGAGTGCTGGCACTCCGGCGAAGCGAAAGAGCGCGAATGCGCCCACGAAAGTGGCGTGTTTGGACGTGCTTGACGACGACCACCGCAGGAAAACGAAAAACCACGTCAGCCGGGGCGAGCGACCCATGGCGGTCTGGGTGCTTATCGCTGCTATTATAGGGGCACCCCGGCAGACGCAAAAAAAAAAAAAATTTTTTTTCGACATTCTTTCTTGCTCGTCGACCTCGGGTGACCCAGGTCGCAGTGGGAGCCGCGCACGAAAGCGGCGTCGCGAGACGGCTTCGCGGTCGCTAGTCGCACGAGCTCGGCAACCGCGTCTGCCGGGGCGGAGTTCGGGACGCCGACGGCTAAGTGGGAACCGCCGCTCGGATGTTCGCCGTTTGTGGCCGAGTGAGTGCTGGCACTCCGGCGAAGCCAAACGGGGCCGATTCCGGCACGATATCGGCGTCTTTCTACGTGCTCGCCGGCGACCGTCGCACGAGTACGGCAAAGTGCGTCTGCCGGGGCGGGGTTTGCGACGCGTACGCAATAGTGAGAACCGTCGCTCGGATGTTCGTCGTCTTTCGCCGAGCCAGTGCTGGCACTCCGGCGAAGCCGAACGGAGCCGATTCGGGCACGATATCGGCGTCTTTCCACGTGCTCGCCGGCGACCGTCGCACGAGTACGGTAAACCGCGTCAGCCGGGGCGGAGTTCGGGACGCCGATGCGAAAGTGGGAAGCGCCGCTCGGATCTTCGCCGTTTTTGGAGGAGTCAGTGGCGGCACTCCGGTGAAGCCAAGGTGCGCCAATTCGCGCACGATATCGGCGTCTTTCGACGTGCCCGCCGGCCACCGTCGCACGAGTACGGCAAACCTCGTCTGCCGGGGCGGGGTTTGCGACGCCGACGCAAAAGTGGGAACCGCCGCTCGGATGTTCGCCGTTTTTGGCAGAGTGAGTGCTGGCACTCCGGCGAAGCGAAAGAGCGTGAATGCGCCCACGAAAGTAGCGTATTTGGACGTGCTTGACGGCGACCGCCGCAGGAGTACGAAAAACCACGTCAGCCGGGGCGAGCGACCCACGGCGGTCTGGGTGCTTATCGCTGCTATTATAGGGGCACCCCGGCAGACGCAGAAAGAAAAAAAAAAAAAAATGGGGACATGGCGTGCGTCACCGTGCGGCTTCGCAGCGTTGCCGAAGTCGCCGAGCCCTTCAACTGAGCCGAACGGCGGACAGGGAACGTTGGTCGGCCGTTCTAACCTGTCGGTGCCACGCCGAGACGTCGTTAAGGAAAACCGCGTCGTGGGCCTCTACGACGCCGTCGAGTCGTTGTACGTTTGGTGTCCAGCGTGTCGGCGGCGAGTAGCGGACACGTCGTTCACGACTTCGGTCTTTCGCAGTCGACGCGAACTTGCGGAGAGTCGTGGTGCCTCACGTTTTCGGCAGAAACCGCGGCGGAATTTTCCCGTGCGTGCGCGCACGACCTCGGTGCTGTGCCGTCAGCGTAGTGTTGCACAAACTCGTGGCCTACCCAAGGTGCGGTACGTTTGCGGCCGTATCCTCGGTGGGAATTTCGTGAGTAGGGTCGCAAATTCTACGACCTCGGCGGGTTTGAGAGCGACGTAGACTTGTGGCACGCTCAACGTGCCACACGTTTCGGGGCACACCCGCGGTGAAATTTTCTCGAGTACGCTCGTATTAGTGCCCAAGGAGGTCTGGGTACTTATCGCTGCTATTATGTGGGGGTTCTCGTGAGCGGCGTACGCGAAAGCGACCGGGTGTCTGATATGCGGCGGGCTTCGGCCTCGTCAAGCGTGTCCTCGGGTCTGCTCCAGGGGAATCCACGGCAGTCGTCTGCAGCCTCATCCGCTTGATGCGTTAGGGGCTGGTTGTCGGACGGTGCCGTTTTACCACGATATCGAGGTGTGTTCCGTGTCGTCCTCGGGCGATTCAGATGCGAAAGCGCCGAAGACGCGGGCGTGACCCGTCGTCTGGCGGCTTTGCAGTCTCGGCTCCGTTGCTAGTTCCGGCCGGTCCACCGACAGTGCAGCGGGCTTGGGCAACCCGCACGGCGCGACCGAGTCGATGCAACGAAAAAGAGCGAGCATGAACGTGCTTCTTGCCGCACGGCTCCCACTCGTCTTTCGGGAAGGTTGTGCCGTAGCGAGCTCGAACGCCGTCATCTCGGAGTGCAAAATAAGCGTGTTGGGGCGCCTGAAGGTGGCCTCCGCCGCACACAGACTGCGTCCGGCCCGCCGAAGGCGAGGACGGACGCGCAGTCGAACGATTACCTGGTTGATCCTGCCAGTAATCATATGCTTGTCTCAAAGATTAAGCCATGCATGTCTAAGTACATGCCGAAATAAGGCGAAACCGCGAATGGCTCATTAAATCAGTTATGGTTCCTTAGATCGTTTCTTCCTACTTGGATAACTGTGGCAATTCTAGAGCTAATACATGCAGTGAGCCTGGAGCCCTTTGGGTAACGGGTGCTTTTATTAGACCAAGATCGATCGGGTTTCGGCCCGTATTGTGTGGTGACTCTGGATAACTTTGTGCTGATCGCATGGCCACGAGCCGGCGACGTTTCTTTCAAGTGTCTGCCTTATCAACTTTCGATGGTAGGTTACTTGCTTACCATGGTTGTTACGGGTAACGGAGAATCAGGGTTCGATTCCGGAGAGGGAGCCTGAGAAACGGCTACCACATCCAAGGAAGGCAGCAGGCGCGCAAATTACCCACTCCCGGCACGGGGAGGTAGTGACGAAAAATAACAATACGGGACTCTTTTGAGGCCCCGTAATTGAAATGAGTACACTCTAAATCCTTTAACGAGGATCAATTGGAGGGCAAGTCTGGTGCCAGCAGCCGCGGTAATTCCAGCTCCAATAGCGTATACTAAAGCTGCTGCGGTTAAAAAGCTCGTAGTTGGATCTCAGTTCCAGACGAGTAGTGCATCTACCCGATGCGACGGCTCGGACTGAACATCATGCCGGTTCTTTCTTGGTGCACTTCATTGTGTGCCTCGAGATGGCCGGTGCTTTTACTTTGAAAAAATTAGAGTGCTCAACGCAGGCGAGTCGCCTGAATAAACTTGCATGGAATAATAGAACAAGACCTCGTTTCTGTTCTGTTGGTTTTTGGAATACGAGGTAATGATTAAGAGGGACGGACGGGGGCATTCGTATTGCGGCGCTAGAGGTGAAATTCTTGGACCGTCGCAAGACGAACTACTGCGAAAGCATTTGCCAAGAATGTTTTCATTGATCAAGAACGAAAGTCAGAGGTTCGAAGGCGATCAGATACCGCCCTAGTTCTGACCATAAACGATGCCAACCAGCGATCCGCCTGAGTTACTCAAATGACTCGGCGGGCAGCTTCCGGGAAACCAAAGTATTTGGGTTCCGGGGGAAGTATGGTTGCAAAGCTGAAACTTAAAGGAATTGACGGAAGGGCACCACCAGGAGTGGAGCCTGCGGCTTAATTTGACTCAACACGGGAAAACTTACCCGGCCCGGACACTGGGAGGATTGACAGATTGAGAGCTCTTTCTTGATTCGGTGGATGGTGGTGCATGGCCGTTCTTAGTTGGTGGAGCGATTTGTCTGGTTAATTCCGATAACGAACGAGACTCTAGCCTATTAAATAGGTGCGGGGTTCCCAGCACCTTACAACCTTCTTAGAGGGACAAGCGGCTCCTAGCCGCACGAAACAGAGCAATAACAGGTCTGTGATGCCCTTAGATGTCCGGGGCCGCACGCGCGCTACACTGAAGGAAGCAGCGTGTCTTTATCCCTGTCTGAAAAGACTGGGTAACCCGTGGAACTTCTTTCGTGATTGGGATAGGGGCTTGCAATTGTTCCCCTTGAACGAGGAATTCCCAGTAAGCGCGAGTCATAAGCTCGCGTTGATTACGTCCCTGCCCTTTGTACACACCGCCCGTCGCTACTACCGATTGAATGATTTAGTGAGGTCTTCGGACCGATGTCCGGCGCGGCCTTTCGGTTGCGCCGGTCTGTTGGAAAGATGACCAAACTTGATCATTTAGAGGAAGTAAAAGTCGTAACAAGGTTTCCGTAGGTGAACCTGCGGAAGGATCATTAACGGATTGTGAAGGGTGAGCGCCTCAGCTGCGTCTGCGCCCGACACTTTCTGCCGCTGACCCCGTTTGGACGCGGGGTCGGCTTTTCCCCACGGGGCTGCCTGAATGTGGAGCGGCACCCCGTGACAAATTGTTGCGCCCAGCGGACGCCAACACCGCGACCTTGGACGGTCGGCCAGGTGGCGGACGCGGGTACAAACGGCGCAACGCACTCATAGGTCGGCTTTCGACCCGCCACTGCACCGTGGCTCGAAGCGCTCGAAATGCGCGACCCGACCGCTGCGGGACCGCCTAGTACTGTAAACAGGAGCGGCGGAGCGCGAACGGCGAGTCGTGGTTACGTCGGTAGAAGGCGAGGCTGCGCGTTCCCGAAACGCCAGCCGAGTGCCCTCCCGACCGTTCGAGCGTGCAAGAACGAGACCCGACAATCGCGCGGCGACTGCCAAGTACGAGAGGAACGGCACAAGCGTCGGCGGTCGGTCAAGGAACTGGCGATGTGACGGGTCCGCTGTGCACCAGTGCATACCGTCCCGCCGTCCGCGGCAAGCGCCTCCGCGTCCTCGGGTGACGGAGGCTGCCGGTCGGTTCTTGCAGGCGAGGGATCTCGCTGGCACCGGTTCGCGTTGACGCGCGGCCGGTCATGGCACGGCGATGCGACGGCCGAGGTGCGCAGTACTCGATGGAGGAACCGCACGCTCCGATGACCGTCCCGCCCTCCGCGGCGTATGCGTACCGACCGTAATGGTTGCAGCAGCGCCGGCCGGCTTTTGAATTCGCCACACGAAACACGGTGCGAGATCGCGGTTAGGGGAGCGTCGACGTTGCCAGGCGTTTTGCTTGCTGCCGAGGGAAAGGCGGCACGGCCACGTCGCGCTCGTCGCGATTAGCGGGTCTGCGCGCTTTGGGAAGGTGCCGCAACGACTTGCCGAAAGAGGAAGCACGGAAGAACGAGGGACTTGGACGTCCCGACAATTGAACGCACTTGCGGCCAGGCCCTTGCTGGCTTCGTTCTTCCGCCTCGAGTAGGCTCGTACGCGGCTCCGGCGCCGAAAGTGGTCCTTGGCACCGACTTCGGTGGACGTGGGAAGTGCCGCGCAAGTACGGCGCGCCTGGCTCCACCTGTTGGCTAAAGTAGGCAGCCGGATCGGCATTTTGGTGTGCGGTGGCAAACCGTGGATGCGAAAAAAGCTTGTGCGATTTCGTGGAACAAAAAGCGGGGGTCCCCCTTTTTATGCGGAGGAGACCGACCCGCCTGCCGTGGTGAACCGCGACGCCACGGTAAAAACGGGAGAGGCTTGTCGATGGGACCGTGCATCCCGCGCTCCACGGAGGCCGGGAGGCGGCCGCCCGAGGAAATGTGTAGCCGTCGAGGCCCGCATCTGCGTGCACTCTTATCCAAATGGGTGTACCGCAGGCATTTTCTGGTTAGGCGGGCCAATGAGAGCGAGCACACAACGATACCTACGGGTCCGGCTTGGAGAACCGGCTTCGACGCCTCCCGAGTATTTATAGAGGGGTGGACCACGAAAGCACTCGCAAGTAGCGAAAGCGAAACGCCGTCCGAAACACACCGTTTGCTCGATTTGCGGCAGCCGAAAAAGGCGCGGCAGAGTTTTGGAGTCCAAGCGTGCGCTGAAAAGCGCCCTTCTTGGCCACTGTTTGGCCGAGTGCCAGAAACGTTTGGTTTTGACTGTACGGAATTGAACAAACACTTTTTCACGACTCTAAGCGGTGGATCACTCGGTTCTCGGGTCGATGAAGAACGCAGCCAGCTGCGAGACTTGGTGTGAATTGCAGGACACACTGAGCACTGATTCTTTGAACGCACATTGCGGCCTTGGGTCTTCCCTTGGCTTCGTCTGTCTGAGGGTCGGATCACATATCAAGAGAGCCTTCGGCGCACAAGGGAACGTGAGCCGTCGACTCGTTTTGACCGCGTCGGCAACACGGACAGCACGCTGAACACCTCACAGCGAGCGCCAACAGCGGCCACTCAAGGGCGAGACGGTGGCGACCGTCGTGCCAGAGCCCAACCGAAACGGGGGCGACCGACTGCATTGAGGATGTGGCACCTCGTTGAGACCGCCGCAGGACTTCGAGTCGGAAGGAAGCCTGCAGGGAAAGTGCGGTCGAGGTTGCGTACTCCTCT
>NW_027465508.1:0-5000 GCF_043290135.1 Rhipicephalus microplus | reverse complement strand
GTTTTCGCGCCGCCCCGGCTGACGCGGTTTCGTGCCGCCCCGGCAGACGCAGTTCGGACTTAGCACTTTTCGGCTGTGCCTGGCTGGCGGCCCACTCACTCAATCGCCATGTCTGTTTGCCACAGTTTTCCCGGTGGTGCCGCACCCGGGCTCGCCCCGGCTGACGCAGTTTTCGCGCCGCCCCGGCTGACGCGGTTTCGTGCCGCCCCGGCAGACGCGGTTTTCGCGCCGCCCCGGCTGACGCGGTTTCGTGCCGCCCCGGCAGACGCAGTTCGGACTTAGCACTTTTCGGCTGTGCCTGGCTGGCGGCCCACTCACTCGATCGCCATGTCTGTTTGCCACAGTTTTCCCGGTGGTGCCGCACCCGGGCTCGCCCCGGCAGACGCGTTTTTTTTTTTCTTTCGCCCCGGCTGACGCAGTTTTCGCGCCGCCCCGGCTGACGCGGTTTCGTGCCGCCCCGGCAGACGCGGTTTTTTGCGCCGCCCCGGCTGACGCGGTTTTTGCCGCCCCGGCTGACGCAGTTCGGACTTAGCACTTTTCGGCTGTGCCTGGCTGGCGGCCCACTCACTCGATCGCCATGTCTGTTTGCCACAGTTTTCCCGGTGGTGCCGCACCCGGGCTCGCCCCGGCTGACGCAGTTTTCGCGCCGCCCCGGCTGACGCGGTTTCGTGCCGCCCCGGCAGACGCGGTTTTCGCGCCGCCCCGGCTGACGCGGTTTCGTGCCGCCCCGGCAGACGCAGTTCGGACTTAGCACTTTTCGGCTGTGCCTGGCTGGCGGCCCACTCACTCGATCGCCATGTCTGTTTGCCACAGTTTTCCCGGTGGTGCCGCACCCGGGCTCGCCCCGGCTGACGCAGTTTTCGCGCCGCCCCGGCTGACGCGGTTTCGTGCCGCCCCGGCAGACGCGGTTTTCGCGCCGCCCCGGCTGACGCGGTTTCGTGCCGCCCCGGCAGACGCAGTTCGGACTTAGCACTTTTCGGCTGTGCCTGGCTGGCGGCCCACTCACTCGATCGCCATGTCTGTTTGCCACAGTTTTCCCGGTGGTGCCGCACCCGGGCTCGCCCCGGCAGACGCGTTTTTTTTTTTCTTTCGCCCCGGCTGACGCAGTTTTCGCGCCGCCCCGGCTGACGCGGTTTCGTGCCGCCCCGGCAGACGCGGTTTTTTTGCACCGCCCCGGCTGACGCGGTTTTTGCCGCCCCGGCTGACGCAGTTCGGACTTGGCACTTTTTGGCTGAGCCTGGCTGGTGGCCCACTCACTCGATCGCCATGTCTGTTAGCCACAGTTTTCCCGGTGGTGCCGCACCCGGGCTCGCCCCGGCTGACGCAGTTTTCGCGCCGCCCCGGCAGACGCGGTTTTCGCGCCGCCCCGGCTGACGCGGTTTTTGCCGCCCCGGCTGACGCAGTTCGGACTTGGCACTTTTTGGGCTGAGCCTGGCTGGCGGCCCACTCACTCGATCGCCATGTCTGTTTGCCACAGTCTTCCCGGTGGTGCCGCACCCGGGCTCGCCCCGGCAGACGCGTTTTTTTTTTCTTTCGCCCCGGCAGACGTGGTTCCCCCCCCCCCTTTTCGCTCGCCCCGGCTGACGAGGTTTTCGCGCCGCCCCGGCTGACGCAGTTTTCGCGCCGCCCCGGCTGACGCGGTTTCGTGCCGCCCCGGCTGACGCGGTTTTCGCGCCGCCCCGGCTGACGCGGTTTTTGCGTCGCCCCGGCTGACACGGTTCGGACTTTGCACTTTTCGGCTGTGCCTGGCTGGCGGCCCACTCACTCGATCGCCATGTCTGTTTGCCACAGTTTTCCCGGTGGTGCCGCACCCGGGCTCGCCCCGGCTGACGCAGTTTTCGCGCCGCCCCGGCTGACGCGGTTTCGTGCCGCCCCGGCAGACGCGGTTTTCGCGCCGCCCCGGCTGACGCGGTTTCGTGCCGCCCCGGCAGACGCAGTTCGGACTTAGCACTTTTCGGCTGTGCCTGGCTGGCGGCCCACTCACTCGATCGCCATGTCTGTTTGCCACAGTTTTCCCGGTGGTGCCGCACCCGGGCTCGCCCCGGCTGACGCAGTTTTCGCGCCGCCCCGGCTGACGCGGTTTCGTGCCGCCCCGGCAGACGCGGTTTTCGCGCCGCCCCGGCTGACGCGGTTTCGTGCCGCCCCGGCAGACGCAGTTCGGACTTAGCACTTTTCGGCTGTGCCTGGCTGGCGGCCCACTCACTCGATCGCCATGTCTGTTTGCCACAGTTTTCCCGGTGGTGCCGCACCCGGGCTCGCCCCGGCAGACGCGTTTTTTTTTTTTTCTTTCGCCCCGGCTGACGCAGTTTTCGCGCCGCCCCGGCTGACGCGGTTTCGTGCCGCCCCGGCAGACGCGGTTTTTTGCGCCGCCCCGGCTGACGCGGTTTTTGCCGCCCCGGCTGACGCAGTTCGGACTTAGCACTTTTCGGCTGTGCCTGGCTGGCGGCCCACTCACTCGATCGCCATGTCTGTTTGCCACAGTTTTCCCGGTGGTGCCGCACCCGGGCTCGCCCCGGCTGACGCAGTTTTCGCGCCGCCCCGGCTGACGCGGTTTCGTGCCGCCCCGGCAGACGCGGTTTTCGCGCCGCCCCGGCTGACGCGGTTTCGTGCCGCCCCGGCAGACGCAGTTCGGACTTAGCACTTTTCGGCTGTGCCTGGCTGGCGGCCCACTCACTCGATCGCCATGTCTGTTTGCCACAGTTTTCCCGGTGGTGCCGCACCCGGGCTCGCCCCGGCTGACGCAGTTTTCGCGCCGCCCCGGCTGACGCGGTTTCGTGCCGCCCCGGCAGACGCGGTTTTCGCGCCGCCCCGGCTGACGCGGTTTCGTGCCGCCCCGGCAGACGCAGTTCGGACTTAGCACTTTTCGGCTGTGCCTGGCTGGCGGCCCACTCACTCGATCGCCATGTCTGTTTGCCACAGTTTTCCCGGTGGTGCCGCACCCGGGCTCGCCCCGGCAGACGCAGTTTTCGCGCCGCCCCGGCAGACGCGGTTTTCGCGCCGCCCCGGCTGACGCGGTTTTTGCCGCCCCGGCTGACGCAGTTCGGACTTGGCACTTTTTGGGCTGAGCCTGGCTGGCGGCCCACTCACTCGATCGCCATGTCTGTTTGCCACAGTCTTCCCGGTGGTGCCGCACCCGGGCTCGCCCCGGCAGACGCGTTTTTTTTTCTTTCGCCCCGGCAGACGTGGTTCCCCCCCCCCCTTTTCGCTCGCCCCGGCTGACGAGGTTTTCGCGCCGCCCCGGCTGACGCAGTTTTCGCGCCGCCCCGGCTGACGCGGTTTCGTGCCGCCCCGGCTGACGCGGTTTTCGCGCCGCCCCGGCTGACGCGGTTTTTGCGTCGCCCCGGCTGACACGGTTCGGACTTTGCACTTTTCGGCTGTGCCTGGCTGGCGGCCCACTCACTCGATCGCCATGTCTGTTTGCCACAGTTTTCCCGGTGGTGCCGCACCCGGGCTTGCCCCGGCAGACGCGTTTTTTTTTTTTCTTTTCGCCCCGGCTGACGCAGTTTTCGCCCCGCCCCGGCTGACGCGGTTTCGTGCCGCCCCGGCAGACGCGGTTTTTTGCGCCGCCCCGGCTGACGCGGTTTTTGCCGCCCCGGCTGACGCAGTTCGGACTTTGCACTTTTTGGCTGAGCCTGGCTGGCGGCCCACTCACTCGATCGCCATGTCTGTTTGCCACAGTTTTCCCGGTGGTGCCGCACCCGGGCTCGCCCCGGCAGACGCGTTTTTTTTTTTCCTTCGCCCCGGCAGACGTGGTTCCCCCCCCCCCCCTCCGTCTTTCTTTTTGTTTTTTTTTTCGCCGCGGCTGAAGTGGATTTTTCGGTGCCTCGACGCCCCGGTAGTCGCGGTTTTTCCGTTTCCGCACGGCCCCGGCTGACGCTGCTCGGTCACAGTCGCCTTTTGTGAGGATTGCAGACTTCTTGAGCGCGGGTGTTTTTTTTTTGTTGTTGTTGTTGTTTTATTACGCATTCGCTCCAGCAGACGCTGTTTAGACTTTTTGTTTCCTCTTTTATCCTGCGACGAGGTGACGAGGTTTATTCGGTGCCCCGCCGCCCCGGCTGAAGTGATTTTTCCTGTCCCGTGCCGCCCCGGCTGACGCGGTTGGGACTTCGCGTTTGTTCGGCCGCCACGGGTTTTGGCGCACTCGCTCGGTTGCTTGTTGTTGCCACTTGTTGCGAACCCAGGTTTCTTGAGCGAGCGCGGGCGTTTTTTCTTCCTTTCTTTCTTTGTTCTATGTGTTAGCGAATCGGCCTTTAATATCACACGAGGACTCACAACCAACAATTTTCAGTTTGAAGTGTAAAAAATCTGCAGGTGTTGACGTAACTGACTTGCCCCGTACCCTTGAGTACATCCATGAAGTTCTCGTAGTACTACTAAATCGCATTATTCCAAGTGGAGAAATTCCCATAAACTTGCAAACCTCTACACGAAAATCGGTGCGCGTGATAAAGTTGAAAATTATCGTCCGATATCAAATGTGCCTTCTATAACACAAATTCTAGGAAAAAAAAAAAAAAACACTTGTTCGCCGTTCTCTGCGCCGTGACTGGCAGCACTCCGGCGAAGCGAAACGGGGTCGATTCGAGCACGATATCGGCGTCTTTCGACGTGCTCGCCGGCGACCGTCGCACGAGTACGTCGCACGAGCGCGTCTGCCGGGGCGCCGTTTGCGAAGCCGACGCAAAAGTGGGAACCGCCGCTCGGATGATCGCCGCTTTCGGCAGAGTGAGTGTTGGCACTCCGGGGAAGCGAAACAGCGTGAATGCGCCCACGAAATCGGCGTATTTTGAAGTGCCCGCCGGCGACCGTCGCACGAGTACGGTAAACCGCGTCAGCCGGGGCGTAGTTCGGGACGCCGACGAAAAAGTGGGAAGCGCAACTCGGATCTTCGCCGTTTTTGCAGGAGTGAGTGGCGGCCCTCCTGCGAGACCAAGAAGCATCGATTCGTGCACGAATTCGGCGCCTTTCGACGTGATCGCCGGCGACCGTCGCTCGAGTAG
>NW_027465507.1:0-24869 GCF_043290135.1 Rhipicephalus microplus | reverse complement strand
AAGAAAAAAAAAAGCGCTGCACCACCACCGGGTGGGGCTCGAACCTCCAACATTTCAGTTAACAGCCGATCGCGCTAGCTAATGCGCCACGGAGACAGTCGTGCTCCAAACTCACCACCACCAGAACATAACTTTAAAGCTATCAGCGCAAAGAAAAAAGCAACACACCACTTCAGGAGGGCTCCGAAACTCCAACCTTTCGGTTGACAGCGATTCAGCTAGTCAATTGCGCCACAGAGACAGTCTTGCTCCACTCTCACCACCATCAGAACATATCTTCAAAGCAATCAGCCCAAAGAAAAAAAGCAACACACCACTCCCGGGAAAGCTCGACCTCAAACTTTTCGGTTAAAGCCGATCGCGCTAGCTAATTGCGCCACGGAGACAGTCGTGCTCCACTTTCACCACCATCAGAACATATCTTCAAAGCTATCAGCCCAAAGAAAAAAAAAGCCGCACAACACACCGGGTGGGCCTCGAACCTCCAACCTTTCGGTTACCAGCCGATCGCGCAAGCCAATCGCGCCACGGAGACAGTCGTGCCCCACACTCATCACCTATAGAACATATCTTCAAAGCTATCAGCGCAAAGAAAAAAGCAACACACCACTCTCGGGAGGGCTCAAACCTCCAACTTTACGGTTAAGAGCCGATCGCGGCTAGCCAATTGCCCCACGGAGACAGTCCTGCTCCACTCTCACTGCCATAAGAACATATCTTCAAAGCTATCAGCCCAAAGAAAAAAAAGCGCTCGAACCTCCAACCTTTCGGTTAACAGCAGATCGCGCTAGCCTATTGCGCCACGAAGACAGTCCTGCTCCACTCGCACCACCATCAGAACATATCTTCAAAGCTATCAGCCCAAAGAAAAAAAAGCGCCGCACCACCACCGGGTGAGCTTGAACCTCCAACCTTTTGGTTAACAGCCGATCGCGCTAGCCAATTGCGCCACGGAGACAGTCCTGCTCCTCTCTCACCACTATCAGAACATATCTTCAAAGCTATCAGCCCAAAAAAAAGCGCCGCCCCACCACCTTGTGGGCTCGAACCTCCAACCTTTCGGTTAACAGCCGATCGCGCTAGCCAATTGCGCCACGGAGACAGTCCTACTCCATTCTCACCACCATCAGAACATATCTTCAAAGCTATCAGCCCAAAGAAAAAAAAGCGCCGCACCACCACCGGGTGGGCTCGAAACTCCAACCTTTCGGTTAACAGCCGATTCAGCTAGTCAATTGCGCAACAGAGACAGTCTTGCTCCACTCTCACCACCATCAGAACATATCTTCAAAGCTATCAGCCCAAAGAAATAAAAGCAACACACCACTCCCGGGAAAGCTCGAACCTCAAACATTTCGGTTAAAATCCGATCGCGCTAGCCAATTGCGCCACGGAGACAGTCGTGCTCCACTTTCACCACCATCAGAACATATCTTCAAAGCTATCAGCCCAAAGAAAAAAAAGCCGCACCACCAACGGGTGGGCTCGAACCTCCAACCTATCGGTTAACAGCCGATCGCGCAAGCCAATCGCGCCACAGAGACAGTCGTGCTCCACACTCACCTCGCGCCACAACATATCTTCAAAGCTATCAGCTCAAAGAAAAAAGCAACACACCACTCTCGGGAGGGCTCGAACCTCCAACTTTTCGGTTAACAGCCGATCGCGCTAGCCAATTGCCCAATGGAGACAGTCCTGCTCCACTCTCACTGCCATCAGAACATAACTTCAAAGCTATCAGCCCAAAGAAAAAAAAGCGCCACACTACCACCGGGTGGGCTCGAACCTCTAACCTTTCGGTTAACAGCCGATCGCGCTAGCCAATTGCGCCACGGAGACACTCCTGCTCCACTCTCACCACCATCAGAACATATCTTCAAAGCTATCAGCCCAAACAAAAAAAAAGCGCCGCACCACCACCGTGTGGGCTCAAACCTCCAACTTTTCGGTTAACAACCGATCGCGCTACCCAATTGCGCCACGGAGACAGTCGTGCTCCACTCTCACCACCATCAGAACATATCTTCAAAGCTATCAGCGCAAAGAAAAAAAAGCGCCGCACCACCACCGAGTGGGCTCGAACCTCCAATTTTTCAGTTAACAGCTGATCGCGCTAGCCAATTGCGCCACGGAGACAGTCCTTCTCCACTCTAACCACCATCAGAACATATCTTCAAAGCTATCAGTCTAAAGAAAACAAAAGCGCCGCACCACCACCGGGTGGGCTCGAACCTCCAATTTTTCGGTTAACAGCCGATCGCGCTAGCCAATTGCGCCACGGAGACAGTCGTGCTCCACTCTCCCCATCATCAAAACATATCTTCAAAGCTATCCATGCAAAGAAAAAAAGCAACAAACCACTCCCTGGAGGTCTCGAAACTCCGACCTTTCGGTTAACAGCCGATCGCGCTAGCCAATTGCGCCACGGAGACAGTCCTACTCCACTCTCACAACCATCAGAACATATCTTCAAAGCTATCAGCCCAAAAAAAAGCGCCGCCCCACCACCTTGTGGGCTCGAACCTCCAATTTTTCGGTTAACAGCCGATCGCGCTAGCCAATTGCGCCACGGAGACAGTCCTTCTCCACTCTAACCACCATTAGGACATAGCTTCAAAGCCATCAGCCCAAAGAAAAAAAAAGCGCCGCACCACTGGGTGGGCTCGAAACTCCGACCTTTCGGTTAACAGCCGATCGCGCTAGCCAATTGCGCCACGGAGACAGTCCTACTCCACTCTCACAACCATCAGAACATATCTTCAAAGCTATCAGCCCAAAGAAAAAAAAAAGCGCTGCACCACCACCGGGTGGGCTCGAACCTCCAACCTTTCAGTTAACAGCCGATCGCGCTAGCTAATGGCGCCACGGAGACAGTCGTGCTCCACACTCACCACCGTCAGAACATAACTTTAAAGCTATCAGCGCAAAGAAAAAAGCAACACACCACTCCAGGGAGGGCTCGAAACTCCAACCTTTCGGTTGACAGCCGATTCAGCTAGTCAATTGCGCCACAGAGACAGTCTTGCTCCACTCTCACCACCATCAGAACATATCTTCAAAGCTATCAGCCCAAAGAAAAAAAAGCAACACACCACTCCCGGGAAAGCTCGAACCTCAAACTTTTCGGTTAAAAGCCGATCGCGCTAGCTAATTGCGCCACGGAGACAGTCGTGCTCCACTTTCACCACCATCAGAACATATCTTCAAAGCTATCAGCCCAAAGAAAAAAAAAGCCGCACAACCACCGGGTGGGCTCGAACCTCCAACCTTTCGGTTACCAGCCGATCGCGCAAGCCAATCGCGCCACGGAGACAGTCGTGCCCCACACTCATCACCTATAGAACATATCTTCAAAGCTATCAGCGCAAAGAAAAAAGCAACACACCACTCTCGGGAGGGCTCCAACCTCCAACTTTACGGTTAAGAGCCGATCGCGCTAGCCAATCGCCCCACGGAGACAGTCCTGCTCCACTCTCACTGCCATAAGAACTTATCTTCAAAGCTATCAGCCCAAAGAAAAAAAAGCGCCGCCTGACCACCGTGTGGGCTCGAACCTCCAACCTTTCGGTTAACAGCAGATCGCGCTAGCCAATTGCGCCACGAAGACAGCCCTGCTCCACTCGCACCACCATCAGAACATATCTTCAAAGCTATCAACCCAAAGAAAAAAAAGCGCCGCACCACCACCGGGTGAGCTTGAACCTCCAACCTTTTGGTTAACAGCCGATCGCGCTAGCCAATTGCGCGACGGAGACAGTCCTGCTCCTCTCTCACCACTATCAGAACATATCTTCAAAGCTATCAGCCCAAAAAAAGCGCCGCCCCACCACCTTGTGGGCTCGAACCTCCAACCTTTCGGTTAACAGCCGATCGCGCTAGCCAATTGCGCCACGGAGACAGTCTTACTCCACTCTCACCACCATCAGAACATATCTTCAAAGCTATCAGCCCAAAGAAAAAAAAAGCGCCGCACCACCACCGGGTGGGCTCGAAACTCCAACCTTTCGGTTAACAGCCGATTCAGCTAGTCAATTGCGCAACAGAGACAGTCTTGCTCCACTCTCACCACCATCAGAACATATTTTCAAAGCTATCAGCCCAAAGAAATAAAAGCAACACACCACTCCCGGGAAAGCTCGAACCTCAAACATTTCGGTTAAAATCCGATCGCGCTAGCCAATTGCGCCACGGAGACAGTCGTGCTCCACTTTCACCACCATCAGAACATATCTTCAAAGCTATCAGCCCAAAGAAAAAAAAGCCGCACCACCAACGGGTGGGCTCGAACCTCCAACCTATCGGTTAACAGCCGATCGCGCAAGCCAATCGCGCCACAGAGACAGTCGTGCTCCACACTCACCTCGCGCCACAACATATCTTCAAAGCTATCAGCTCAAAGAAAAAAGCAACACACCACTCTCGGGAGGGCTCGAACCTCCAACTTTTCGGTTAACAGCCGATCGCGCTAGCCAATTGCCCAACGGAGACAGTCCTGCTCCACTCTCACTGCCATCAGAACATAACTTCAAAGCTATCAGCCCAAAGAAAAAAAAGCGCCACACTACCACCGGGTGGGCTCGAACCTCTAACCTTTCGGTTAACAGCCGATCGCGCTAGCCAATTGCGCCACGGAGACACTCCTGCTCCACTCTCACCACCATCAGAACATATCTTCAAAGCTATCAGCCCAAACAAAAAAAAGCGCCGCACCACCACCGGATGGGCTCGAACCTCCAACCTTTTGGTTAACAGCCGATCGCGCTAGCCAATTGCGCCACGGAGACAGTCGTGCCCCACTTTCACCACCAACAGAACATATCTTCAAAGCTATCTGCCCAAAGAAAAAAAAAGCGCCGCACCTCCACCGTGTGGGCTCAAACCTCCAACTTTTCGGTTAACAACCGATCGCGCTACCCAATTGCGCCACGGAGACAGTCGTGCTCCACTCTCACCACCATCAGAACATATCTTCAAAGCTATCAGCGCAAAGAAAAAAAAGCGCCGCACCACCACCGGGTGGGCTCGAACCTCCAATTTTCAGTTAACAGCTGATCGCGCTAGCCAATTGCGCCACGGAGACAGTCCTTCTCCACTCTAACCACCATCAGAACATATCTTCAAAGCTATCAGCCTAAAGAAAACAAAAGCGCCGCACCACCACCGGGTGGGCTCGAACCTCCAATTTTTCGGTTAACAGCCGATCGCGCTAGCCAATTGCGCCACGGAGACAGTCGTGCTCCACTCTCCCCATCATCAAAACATATCTTCAAAGCTATCCATGCAAAGAAAAAAAGCAACAAACCACTCCCTGGAGGTCTCGAAACTCCGACCTTTCGGTTAACAGCCGATCGCGCTAGCCAATTGCGCCACGGAGACAGTCCTACTCCACTCTCACAACCATCAGAACATATCTTCAAAGCTATCAGCCCAAAAAAAAGCGCCGCCCCACCACCTTGTGGGCTCGAACCTCCAATTTTTCGGTTAACAGCCGATCGCGCTAGCCAATTGCGCCACGGAGACAGTCCTTCTCCACTCTAACCACCATTAGGACATAGCTTCAAAGCCATCAGCCCAAAGAAAAAAAAAGCGCCGCACCACTGGGTGGGCTCGAAACTCCGACCTTTCGGTTAACAGCCGATCGCGCTAGCCAATTGCGCCACGGAGACAGTCCTACTCCACTCTCACAACCATCAGAACATATCTTCAAAGCTATCAGCCCAAAGAAAAAAAAAAGCGCTGCACCACCACCGGGTGGGCTCGAACCTCCAACCTTTCAGTTAACAGCCGATCGCGCTAGCTAATGGCGCCACGGAGACAGTCGTGCTCCACACTCACCACCGTCAGAACATAACTTTAAAGCTATCAGCGCAAAGAAAAAAGCAACACACCACTCCAGGGAGGGCTCGAAACTCCAACCTTTCGGTTGACAGCCGATTCAGCTAGTCAATTGCGCCACAGAGACAGTCTTGCTCCACTCTCACCACCATCAGAACATATCTTCAAAGCTATCAGCCCAAAGAAAAAAAGCAACACACCACTCCCGGGAAAGCTCGAACCTCAAACTTTTCGGTTAAAAGCCGATCGCGCTAGCTAATTGCGCCACGGAGACAGTCGTGCTCCACTTTCACCACCATCAGAACATATCTTCAAAGCTATCAGCCCAAAGAAAAAAAAAGCCGCACAACCACCGGGTGGGCTCGAACCTCCAACCTTTCGGTTACCAGCCGATCGCGCAAGCCAATCGCGCCACGGAGACAGTCGTGCCCCACACTCATCACCTATAGAACATATCTTCAAAGCTATCAGCGCAAAGAAAAAAGCAACACACCACTCTCGGGAGGGCTCCAACCTCCAACTTTACGGTTAAGAGCCGATCGCGCTAGCCAATCGCCCCACGGAGACAGTCCTGCTCCACTCTCACTGCCATAAGAACTTATCTTCAAAGCTATCAGCCCAAAGAAAAAAAAGCGCCGCCTGACCACCGTGTGGGCTCGAACCTCCAACCTTTCGGTTAACAGCAGATCGCGCTAGCCAATTGCGCCACGAAGACAGCCCTGCTCCACTCGCACCACCATCAGAACATATCTTCAAAGCTATCAACCCAAAGAAAAAAAAGCGCCGCACCACCACCGGGTGAGCTTGAACCTCCAACCTTTTGGTTAACAGCCGATCGCGCTAGCCAATTGCGCGACGGAGACAGTCCTGCTCCTCTCTCACCACTATCAGAACATATCTTCAAAGCTATCAGCCCAAAAAAAGCGCCGCCCCACCACCTTGTGGGCTCGAACCTCCAACCTTTCGGTTAACAGCCGATCGCGCTAGCCAATTGCGCCACGGAGACAGTCTTACTCCACTCTCACCACCATCAGAACATATCTTCAAAGCTATCAGCCCAAAGAAAAAAAAGCGCCGCACCACCACCGGGTGGGCTCGAAACTCCAACCTTTCGGTTAACAGCCGATTCAGCTAGTCAATTGCGCAACAGAGACAGTCTTGCTCCACTCTCACCACCATCAGAACATATTTTCAAAGCTATCAGCCCAAAGAAATAAAAGCAACACACCACTCCCGGGAAAGCTCGAACCTCAAACATTTCGGTTAAAATCCGATCGCGCTAGCCAATTGCGCCACGGAGACAGTCGTGCTCCACTTTCACCACCATCAGAACATATCTTCAAAGCTATCAGCCCAAAGAAAAAAAAGCCGCACCACCAACGGGTGGGCTCGAACCTCCAACCTATCGGTTAACAGCCGATCGCGCAAGCCAATCGCGCCACAGAGACAGTCGTGCTCCACACTCACCTCGCGCCACAACATATCTTCAAAGCTATCAGCTCAAAGAAAAAAGCAACACACCACTCTCGGGAGGGCTCGAACCTCCAACTTTTCGGTTAACAGCCGATCGCGCTAGCCAATTGCCCAACGGAGACAGTCCTGCTCCACTCTCACTGCCATCAGAACATAACTTCAAAGCTATCAGCCCAAAGAAAAAAAAGCGCCACACTACCACCGGGTGGGCTCGAACCTCTAACCTTTCGGTTAACAGCCGATCGCGCTAGCCAATTGCGCCACGGAGACACTCCTGCTCCACTCTCACCACCATCAGAACATATCTTCAAAGCTATCAGCCCAAACAAAAAAAAGCGCCGCACCACCACCGGATGGGCTCGAACCTCCAACCTTTTGGTTAACAGCCGATCGCGCTAGCCAATTGCGCCACGGAGACAGTCGTGCCCCACTTTCACCACCAACAGAACATATCTTCAAAGCTATCTGCCCAAAGAAAAAAAAAGCGCCGCACCTCCACCGTGTGGGCTCAAACCTCCAACTTTTCGGTTAACAACCGATCGCGCTACCCAATTGCGCCACGGAGACAGTCGTGCTCCACTCTCACCACCATCAGAACATATCTTCAAAGCTATCAGCGCAAAGAAAAAAAAGCGCCGCACCACCACCGGGTGGGCTCGAACCTCCAATTTTTCAGTTAACAGCTGATCGCGCTAGCCAATTGCGCCACGGAGACAGTCCTTCTCCACTCTAACCACCATCAGAACATATCTTCAAAGCTATCAGCCTAAAGAAAACAGAAGCGCCGCACCACCACCGGGTGGGCTCGAACCTCCAATTTTTCGGTTAACAGCCGATCGCGCTAGCCAATTGCGCCACGGAGACAGTCGTGCTCCACTCTCCCCATCATCAAAACATATCTTCAAAGCTATCCATGCAAAGAAAAAAGCAACAAACCACTCCCTGGAGGTCTCGAAACTCCGACCTTTCGGTTAACAGCCGATCGCGCTAGCCAATTGCGCCACGGAGACAGTCCTACTCCACTCTCACAACCATCAGAACATATCTTCAAAGCTATCAGCCCAAAGAAAAAAAAAAGCGCCGCACCACCACCGGGTGGGCTCGAACCTCCAACCTTTCAGTTAACAGCCGATCGCGCTAGCTAATGGCGCCACGGAGACAGTCGTGCTCCACTCTCACCACCATCAGAACATATCTTCAAAGCTATCAGCCCAAAGAAAAAAAAGCAACACACCACTCCCGGGAAAGCTCGAACCTCAAACTTTTCGGTTAAAAGCCGATCCCGCTAGCTAATTGCGCCACGGAGACAGTCGTGCTCCACTTTCACCACCATCAGAACATATCTTCAAAGCTATCAGCCCAAAGAAAAAAAAAGCCGCACAACCACCGGGTGGGCTCGAACCTCCAACCTTTCGGTTACCAGCCGATCGCGCAAGCCAATCGCGCATCGGAGACAGTCGTGCCCCACACTCATCACCTATAGAACATATCTTCAAAGCTATCAGCGCAAAGAAAAAAGCAACACACCACTCTCGGGAGGGCTCCAACCTCCAACTTTACGGTTAACAGCCGATCGCGCTAGCCAATTGCCCCACGGAGACAGTCCTGCTCCACTCTCACTGCCATAAGAACATATCTTCAAAGCTATCAGCCCAAAGAAAAAAAAGCGCCGCCTGACCACCGTGTGGGCTCGATCCTCCAACCTTTCGGTTAACAGCCGATCGCGCTAGCCAATTGCGCCACGGAGACAGTCCTGCTCCACTCGCACCACCATCAGAACATATCTTCAAAGCTATCAGCCCAAAGAAAAAAAAGCGCCGCACCACCACCGGGTGAGCTTGAACCTCCAACCTTTTGGTTAACAGCCGATCGCGCTAGCCAATTGCGCCACGGAGACAGTCCTGCTCCTCTCTCACCACTATCAGAACATATCTTCAAAGCTATCAGCCCAAAAAAAAGCGCCGCCCCACCACCTTGTGGGCTCGAACCTCCAACCTTTCGGTTACCAGCCGATCGCGCTAGCCAATTGCGCCACGGAGACAGTCCTACTCCACTCTCACCACCATCAGAACATATATTCAAAGCTATCAGCCCAAAGAAAAAAAAGCGCCGCACCACCACCGGGTGGGCTCGAAACTCCAACCTTTCGGTTAACAGCCGATTCAGCTAGTCAATTGCGCAACAGAGACAGTCTTGCTCCACTCTCACCACCATCAGAACATATCTTCAAAGCTATCAGCCCAAAGAAATAAAAGACACACCACCCCCGGGAAAGCTCGAACCTCAAACATTTCGGTTAAAATCCGATCGCGCTAGCCAATTGCGCCACGGAGACAGTCGTGCTCCACTTTCACCACCATCAGAACATATCTTCAAAGCTATCAGCCCAAAGAAAAAAAAGCCGCACCACCAACGGGTGGGCTCGAACCTCCAACCTTTCGGTTAACAGCCGATCGCGCAAGCCAATCGCGCCACAGAGACAGTCGTGCTCCACACTCACCTCGCGCCACAACATATCTTCAAAGCTATCAGCTCAAAGAAAAAAGCAACACACCACTCTCGGGAGGGTTCGAACCTCCAATTTTTCGGTTAAGAGCCGATCGCGCTAGCCATTTGCGGCACGGAGACAGTCCTGCTCCATTCTCACCACCATCAGAACATAACTTCAAAGCTGTCAAGAAAAAAAAGCACCGCACAACCACCGGGTGGGCTCGAAACTCCAACCTTTCGGTTAACAGCCGATCGCGCTAGCCAATTGCGCCACGGAGACAGTCGTGCTCCACTCTCACCACCATCAGAACATATCTTCAAAGCTATCAGCGCAAAGAAAAAAAAGCGCCGCACCACCACCGGGTGGGCTCGAACCTCCAATTTTTCGGTTAACAGCCGATCGCGCTAGCCAATTGCGCCACGGAGACAGTCGTGCTCCCCTCTCCCCACCATCAAAACATATCTTCAAAGCTATCAGTGCAAAGAAAAAAGCAGCAAACCACTCCCTGGAGGTCTCGAAACTCCAACCTTTCGGTTAACAGCCGATCGCGCTAGCCAATTGCGCCACGGAGACAGTCCTGCTCCACACTCACCACCATCAGAACTTATCTTCAAAGCTATCAGCGCAAAGAAAAAAGCAACACACCACTCCCGGGAGGGCTCGAAACTCCAACCTTTCGGTTAACAGCCGATTCAGCTAGTCAATTGCGCAACAGAGACAGTCTTGCTCCACTCTCACCACCATCAGAACATATCTTCAAAGCTATCAGCCCAAAGAAAAAAAAGCAACACACCACTCCCGGGAAAGCTCGAACCTCAAACTTTTCGGTTAAAAAGCCGATCGCGCTAGCAAATTGCGCCGCGGAGACAGTCGTGCTCCACTTTCACCACCATCAGAACATATCTTCAAAGCTATCAGCCCAAAGAAAAAAAAAGCCGCACCACCACTGGGTGGGCTCGAACCTCCAACCTTTCGGTTAACAGCCGATCGCGCAAGCCAATCGCGCCACGGAGACAGTCATGCTCCAACTCACCACCATTAGACTATATCTTCAAAGCTATCAGCGCAAAGAAAAAAGCAACACACCACTCTCGGGAAGGGCTCGAACCTCAAACTTTTCGGTTAGCAGCCGATCGCGCTGGCCAATTGCCCAACGGAGACAGTCCTGCTCCACTCTCACTGCCATCAGAACATAACTTCAAAGCTATCAGCCCAAAGAAAAAAAAGCGCCGCCCGACCATCGGGTGGGCTCGAACATCCAACCTTTCGGTTAACAGCCGATCGCGCTAGCCATTTGCGCCACGGAGACAGTCGTGCTCTACACTCACTACCATCAGAACATATCTTCAAAGCTATCAGCGCAAAGAAAAAAGCAACACACCACTCCCGGGAGGGCTCGAAACTCCAACCTTTCGGTTAACAGCCGATTCAGCTAGTCGATTGCGCAACAGAGACAGTCTTGCTCCACTCTCACCACCATCAGAACATATCTTCAAAGCTATCAGCCCAAAGAAAAAAAAGCAACACACCACTCCCGGGAAAGCTCGAACCTCAAACTTTTCGGTTAAAAGCCGATCGCGCTAGCCAATTGCGCCACGGAGACAGTCCTGCTCCACTCTCACCACCATCAGAACATATCTTCAAAGCTCTCAGCCCAAAGAAAAATAAAGCGCCGCACCACCACCGGATGGGCTCGAACCTCCAACCTTTCGGTTAACAGCCGATCGCGCTAGCCAATTGCGCCACGGAGACAGTCGTGCCCCACTTTCACCACCATCAGAACATATCTTCAAAGCTATCAGCCCAAAGAAAAAAAAAGCACCGCACCACCACTGTGTGGGCTCAAACCTCCAACTTTTCGGTTAACAACCGATCGCGCTACCCAATTGCGCCACGGAGACAGTAGTGCTCCACTCTCACCACCATCAGAACATATCTTCAAAGCTATCAGCGCAAAGAAAAAAAAGCGCCGCACCACCACCGGGTGGGCTCGAACCTCCAATTTTTCGGTTAACAGCCGATCGCGCTAGCCAATTGCGCCACGGAGACAGTCCTTCTCCACTCTAACCACCATCAGAACATATCTTCAAAGCTATCAGCCTAAAGAAAACAAAAGCGCCGAACCACCGGGTGGGCTCGAACCTCCAACCTTTTGGTTAACAGCCGATCGCGCTAGCCAATTGCGCCACGGAGACAGTCGTGCTCCACTCTCCCCACCATCAAAACATATCTACAAAGCTATCAGTGCAAAGAAAAAACAGCAAACCACTCCCTGGAGGTCTCGAAACTCCAACCTTTCGGTTAACAGCCGATCCCGCTAGCTGATTGCGCCACCGAGACAGTCCTGCTCCACTCTCACCACCATCAGAACATATCTTCAAAGCTATCAGCCCAAAGAAAAAAAGCGCCGCACCACCACCGGGTGGGCTCGAACATCCAACCTTCCAGTTAACAGCCGATCGCGCTAGCCAATTGCGCCACGGAGACAGTCGTGCTCCACACTCACCACCATCAGAACATATCTTCAAAGCTATCAGCGCAAAGAAAAAAGCAACACACCACTCCCGGGAGGGCTCGAAACTCCAACCTTTCGGTTAACAGCCGATTCAGCTAGTCAATTGCGCAACAGAGACAGTCTTGCTCCACTCTCACCACCATCAGAACATATCTTCAAAGCTATCAGCCCAAAGAAAAAAAAGCAACACACCACTCCCGGGAAAGCTCGAACCTCAAACTTTTCGGTTAAAAGCCGATCGCGCTAGCAAATTGCGCCACGGAGACAGTCGTGCTCCACTTTCACCACCATCAGAACATATCTTCAAAGCTATCAGCCCAAAGAAAAAAAAAGCCGCACCACCACTGGGTGGGCTCGAACCTCCAACCTTTCGGTTAACAGCCGATCGCGCAAGCCAATCGCGCCACGGAGACAGTCATGCTCCAACCCACCACCAATAGACTATATCTTCAAAGCTATCAGCGCAAAGAAAAAAGCAACACACCACTCTCGGGAAGGGCTCGAACCTCAAACTTTTCGGTTAGCAGCCGATCGCGCTAGCCAATTGCCCAACGGAGACAGTCCTGCTCCATTCTCACTGCCATCAGAACATATCTTCAAAGCTATAAGCCCAAAGAAAAAAAAGCGCCGCCCGACCTTCGGGTGGGCTCGAACATCCAACCTTTCGGTTAACAGCCGATCGCGCTAGCCATTTGCGCCACGGAGACAGTCGTGCTCCACACTCACCACCATCAGAACATATCTTCAAAGCTATCAGCGCAAAGAAAAAAGCAACACACCACTCCCGGGAGGGCTCGAAACTCTAACCTTTCGGTTAACAGCCGATTCAGCTAGTCAATTGCGAGACAGAGACAGTCTTGCTCCACTCTCACCACCATCAGAACATATCTTCAAAGCTATCAGCCCAAAGAAAAAAAAGCAACACACCACTCCCGGGAAAGCTCGAACCTCAAACTTTTCGGTTAAAAGCCGATCGCGCTAGCCAATTGCACCACGGAGACAGTCCTGCTCCAATCTCACCACCATCAGAACATATCTTCAAAGCTATCAGCCAAAAAAAAAAAGCGCCGCACCACCACCGGATGGGCTCGAACCTCCAACCTTTCGGTTAACAGCCGATCGCGCTAGCCAATTGCGCTACGGAGACAGTCCTGCTCCACTCTCACTGCCATCAGAACATAACTTCAAAGCTATCAGCCCAAAGAACAAAAAGCGCCACACTACCACCGGGTGGGCTCGAACCTCCAACCTTTAGGTTAACAGCCGATCGCGCTAGCCAATTGCGCCACGGAGACAGTCCTGCTCCTCTCTCACCACTATCAGAACTTATCTTCAAAGCTATCAGCCGAAAAAAAAAGCGCCGCACCACCACCTTGTGGGCTCGAACCTCCAATTTTTCGGTTAAGAGCCGATCGCGCTAGCCATTTGCGGCACGGAGACAGTCCTGCTCCATTCTCACCACCATCAGAACATAACTTCAAAGCTGTCAAGAAAAAAAAGCACCGCACTACCACCGGGTGGGCTCGAACCTCAAATTTTTCGGTTAACAGCCGATCGCGCTAGCCAATTGCGCCACGGAGACAGTCCTTCTCCACTCTAACCACCATCAGAACATATCTTCAAAGCTATCAGCCTAAAGAAAACAAAAGCACCGCACCACCACCGGGTGGGCTCGAACCTCCAACCTTTTGGTTAACAGCCGATCGCGCTAGCCAATTGCGCCACGGAGACAGTCGTGCTCCCCTCTCCCCACCATCAAAACATATCTTCAAAGCTATCAGTGCAAAGAAAAAAGCAGCAAACCACTCCCTGCAGGTCTCGAAACTCCAACCTTTCGGTTAACAGCCGATCCCGCTAGCCGATTGCGCCACCGAGACAGTTCTGCTCCACTCTCACCACCATCAGAACATATCTTCAAAGCTATCAGCCCAAAGAAAAAAAGCGCCGCACCACCACCGGGTGGGCTCGAACATCCAACCTTCCAGTTAACAGCCGATCGCGCTAGCCAATTGCGCCACGGAGATAGTCGTGCTCCACACTCACCACCAACAGAACATATCTTCAAAGCTATCAGCGCAAAGAAAAAAGCAACACACCACTCCCGGGAGGGCTCGAAACTCCAACCTTTCGGTTAACAGCCGATTCAGCTAGTCAATTGCGCAACAGAGACAGTCTTGCTCCACTCTCACCACCATTAGAACATATCTTCAAAGCTATCAGCCCAAAGAAAAAAAAGCAACACACCACTCCCGGGAAAGCTCGAACCTCAAACTTTTCGGTTAAAAGCCGATCGCGCTAGCAAATTGCGCCACGGAGACAGTCGTGCTCCACTTTCACCACCATCAGAACATATCTTCAAAGCTATCAGCCCAAAGAAAAAAAAAGCCGTACCACCACTGGGTGGGCTCGAACCTCCAACCTTCCGGTTAACAGCCGATCGCGCAAGCCAATCGCGCCACGGAGACAGACATGCTCCAACTCACCACCATTAGACTATATCTTCAAAGCTATCAGCGCAAAGAAAAAAGCAACACACCACTCTCGGGAAGGGCTCGAACCTCAAACTTTTCGGTTAGCAGCCGATCGCGCTAGCCAATTGCCCAACGGAGACAGTCCTGCTCCACTCTCACTGCCATCAGAACATATCTTCAAAGCTATAAGCCCAAAGAAAAAAAAGCGCCGCCCGACCTTCGGGTGGGCTCGAACATCCAACCTTTCGGTAAACAGCCGATCGCGCTAGCCATTTGCGCCACGGAGACAGTCGTGCTCCACACTCACCACCATCAGAACATATCTTCAAAGCTATCAGCGCAAAGAAAAAAGCAACACACCACTCCCGGGAGGGCTCGAAACTCTAACCTTTCGGTTAACAGCCGATTCAGCTAGTCAATTGCGCAACAGAGACAGTCTTGCTCCACTCTCACCACCATCAGAACATATCTTCTAAGCTATCAGCCCAAAGAAAAAAAAGCAACACACCACTCCCGGGAAAGCTCGAACCTCAAACTTTTCGGTTAAAAGCCGATCGCGCTAGCCAATTGCACCACGGAGACAGTCCTGCTCCAATCTCACCACCATCAGAACATATCTTCAAAGCTATCAGCCAAAAAAAAAAAGCGCCGCACCACCACCGGATGGGCTCGAACCTCCAACCTTTCGGTTAACAGCCGATCGCGCTAGCCAATTGCGCCACGGAGACAGTCGTACCCCACTTTCAGCACCATCAGAACATATCTTCAAAGCTATCAGCCCAAAGAAAAAAAAAGCGCCGCACCACCACCGTGTGGGCTCAAACCTCCAACTTTTCGGTTAACAACCGATCGCGCTACCCAATTGCGCCACGGAGACAGTCGTGCTCCACTCTCACCACCATCAGAACATATCTTCAAAGCTATCAGCGCAAAGAAAAAAAAGCGCCGCACCACCACCGGGTGGGCTCGAACCTCCAATTTTTCGGTTAACAGCCGATCGCGCTAGCCAATTGCGCCACGGAGACAGTCCTTCTCCACTCTAACCACCATCAGAACATATCTTCAAAGCTATCAGCCTAAAGAAAACAAAAGCGCCGCACCACCACCGGGTGGGCTCGAACCTCCAAACTTTTGGTTAACAGCCGATCGCGCTAGCCAATTGCGCCACGGAGACAGTCGTGCTCCACTCTCCCCACCATCAAAACATATCTTCAAAGCTATCAGTGCAAAGAAAAAAACAGCAAACCACTCCCTGGAGGTCTCGAAACTCCAACCTTTCGGTTAACAGACGATCCCGCTAGCCAATTGCGCCACCTAGACAGTCCTGCTCCACTCTCACCACCATTAGGACATAGCTTCAAAGCTATCAGCCCAAAGAAAAAAAAGCGCCCCACCACTGGGTGGGCTCGAAACTCCGACCTTTCGGTTAACAGCCGATCACGCTAGCCAATTGCGCCACGGAGACAGTCCTGCTCCACTCTCACCACCATAAGAACATATCTTCAAAGCTATCAGCCCAAAGAAAAAAAAGCGCCGCACCACCACCGGGTGGGCTCGAACATCCAACCTTCCAGTTAACAGCCGATCGCGCTAGCCAATTGCGCCACGGAGACAGTCGCGCTCCACACTCACCACCATCAGAACATATCTTCAAAGCTATCAGCGCAAAGAAAAAAGCAACACACCACTCCCGGGAGGGCTCGAAACTCCAACCTTTCGGTTAACAGCCGATTCACCTAGTCAATTGCGCAACAGAGACAGTCTTGCTCCACTCTCACCACCATCAGAACATATCTTCAAAGCTATCAGCCCAAAGAAAAAAAAGCAACACACCACTCCCGGGAAAGCTCGAACCTCAAACTTTTCGGTTAAAAGCCGATCGCGCTAGCAAATTGCGCCACGGAGACAGTCGTGCTCCACTTTCACCACCATCAGAACATATCTTCAAATCTTTCAGCCCAAAGAAAAAAAAAGCCGCACCACCACTGGGTGGGCTCGAACCTCCAACCTTTCGGTTAACAGCCGATCACGCAAGCCAATCGCGCCACGGAGACAGTCATGCTCCAACTCACCACCATTAGACTATATCTTCAAAGGTATCAGCGCAAAGAAAAAAGCAACACACCACTCTCGGGAAGGGCTCGAACCTCAAACTTTTCGGTTAGCAGCCGATCGCGCTAGCCAATTGCCCAACGGAGACAGTCCTGCTCCACTCTCACTGCCATCAGAACATATCTTCAAAGCTATCAGCCCAAAGAAAAAAAAGCGCCGCCCGACCATCGGGTGGGCTCGAACATCCAACCTTTCGGTTAACAGCCGATCGCGCTAGCCATTTGCGCCACGGAGACAGTCGTGCTCCACACTCACCACCATCAGAACATATCTTCAAAGCTATCAGCGCAAAGAAAAAAGCAACACACCACTCCCGGGAGGGCTCGAAACTCCAACCTTTCGGTTAACAGCCGATTCAGCTAGTCAATTGCGCAACAGAGACAGTCTTGCTCCACTCTCACCACCATCAGAACATATCTTCAAAGCTATCAGCCCAAAGAAAAAAAGCAACACACCACTCCCGGGAAAGCTCGAACCTCAAACTTTTCGGTTAAAAGCCGATCGCGCTAGCAAATTGCGCCACGGAGACAGTCGTGCTCCACTTTCACCACCATCAGAACATATCTTCAAAGCTATCAGCCCAAAGAAAAAAAAAGCCGCACCACCACTGGATGGGCTCGAACCTCCAACCTTTCGGTTAACAGCCGATCGCGCAAGCCAATCGCGCCATGGAGACAGTCATGCTCCAACTCACCACCATTAGACTATATCTTCAAAGCTATCAGCGCAAAGAAAAAAGCAACACACCACTCTCGGGAAAGGCTCGAGCCTCAAACTTTTCGGTTAGCAGCCGATCGCGCTAGCCAATTGCCCAACGGAGACAGTCCTGCTCCACTCTCACTGCCATCAGAACATATCTTCAAAGCTATCAGCCCAAAGAAAAAAAAGCGCCGCACCACCACCGGGTGGGCTCGAACCTCCAATCTTTCGGTTAACAGCCGATCGCGCTAGCCAATTGCGCCACGGAGACAGTCGTGCCCCACTTTCACCACCATCAGAACATATCTTTAAAGCTATCAGCCCAAAGAAAAAAAAAGCGCCGCACCACCACCGCGTGGGCTCGAACCTCCAACTTTTCGGTTAACAACCGATCGCGCTACCCAGTTGCGCCACGGAGACAGTCGTGCTTCGCTCTCACCACCATCAGAACATATCTTCAAAGCTATCAGCTCAAAGAAAAAAAAGCGCCGCACCACCACCGGGTGGGCTCGAACCTGCAACCTTTCGGTTAACAGCCGATCGCGCTTGCTACTTGCGCCACGGAGACAGTCCTGCTCCTCTCTCACCACCATCAGAACATATCTTCAAAGCTATCAGCGCAAAGAAATAAAAGCAACACACCACTCCGGGGAAAGCTCAAACCTCAAACTTTTCGGTTAACAGCCGATCGCGCTATCCAATTGCCCAACGGGGACAGTCCTGCTCCACTCTCACTGCCATCAGAACATAACTTCAAAGCTATCAGCCCAAAGAAAAAAAAGCGCTGCACTACCACCGGGTGGGCTCGAACCTCCAACCTTTAGGTTAACAGCCGATCGCGCTAGCCATTTGCGGCACGGAGACAGTCCTGCTCCATTCTCACCACCATCAGAACATAACTTCAAAGCTATCAGCCGAAAAAAAAAGCGCCGCACCACCACCTTGTGGGCTCGAACCTCCAATTTTTCGGTTAACAGCCGATCGCGCTAGCCAATTGCGCCACGGAGACAGTCCTGCTCCACTCTCACCACCATCAGAACATATCTTCACAGCTATCAGCCCAAAGAAAAAAAAAGCGCCGCACCACCACCGGATGGGCTCGAACCTCCAACCTTTCGGTTAACAGCCGATCGCGTTAGCCAATTGCGCCACGGAGACAGTCGTGCCCCACTTTCACCACCATCAGAACATATCTTCAAAGCTATCAGCCCAAAGAAAAAAAAAGCGCCGCACCACCACCGTGTGGGCTCAAACCTCCAACTTTTCGGTTAACAACCGATCGCGCTACCCAATTGCGCCACGGAGACAGTCGTGCTCCACCCTCACCACCATCAGAACATATCTTCAAAGCTATCAGCGCAAAGAAAAAAAAAGCACCGCACCACCACCGGGTGGGCTCGAACCTCCAATTTTTCGGTTAACAGCCGATCGCGCTAGCCAATTGCGCCACGGAGACAGTCCTGCTCCACGCTCACCACCATCAGAACATATCTTCAAAGCTATCAGCCTAAAGAAAATAAAAGCGCCGCACAACCACCGGGTGGGCTCGAACCTCCAACCTTTCGGTTACCAGCCGATCGCGCAAGCCAATCGCGCAACGGAGACAGTCGTGCCCCACACTCATCACCATTAGAACATATCTTCAAAGCTATCAGCGCAAAGAAAAAAGCAACACACCACTCTCGGGAGGGCTCCAACCTCCAACTTTACGGTTAACAGCCGATCGCGCTAGCCAATTGCCCCACGGAGACAGTCCTGCTCCACTCTCACTGCCATAAGAACATATCTTCAAAGCTATCAGCCCAAAGAAAAAAAAGCGCCGCCTGACCACCGTGTGGGCTCGAACCTCAAACCTTTCGGTTAACAGCCGATCGCGCCAGCCAATTGCGCCACGGAGACAGTCCTGCTCCACTCTCACCACCATCAGAACATATCTTCAAAGCTATCAGCCCAAAGAAAAAAAAGCGCCGCACCACCACCGGGTGAGCTTGAACCTCCAACCTTTTGGTTAACAGCTGATCGCGCTAGCCAATTGCGCCACGGAGACAGTCCTGCTCCTCTCTCACCACTATCAGAACATAACTTCAAAGCTATCAGCCCCCCAAAAAAAACGCCGCTCCACCACTTTGTGGGCTCGAACCTCCAACCTTTCGGTTAACAGCCGATCGCGCTAGCCAATTGCGCCACGGAGACAGTCCTACTCCACTCTCACCACCATCAGAACATATCTTCAAAGCTATCAGCCCAAAGAAAAAAAAGCGCCGCACCACCACCGGGTGGGCTCGAACCTCCAACCTTTCGGTTAACAGCCAATCGCGCTAGCCAATTGCGCCACGGAGACAGTCGTGCACCACTTTCACCACCATCAGAACATATCTTCAAAGCTATCAGCCCAAAGAAAAAAAGCGCCGCACCACCACCGTGTGGGCTCGAACCTCCAACTTTTATGTTAACAGCAAATCGCGCTAGCCAATTGCGCCACGGAGACAGTCGTGCACCACTTTCACCACCATCAGAACATATCTTCAAAGCTATCAGCCCAAAGAAAAAAAAGCGCCGCACCACCACCGTGTGGGCTCGAACCTCCAACTTTTATGTTAACAACCGATCGCGCTAGCCAATTGCGCCACGGAGACAGTCCTGTTCCACTCTCACCACCATCAGAACATATCTTCAAAGCTATCAGCCTAAAGAAAATAAAAGCGCCGCACCACCACCGGGTGGGCTCGAACCTCCAACCTTTCAGTTAACAGCCGATCGCGCTAGCCAATTGCGCCACGGAGACAGTCCTGTTCCACTCTCACCACCATCAGAACATATCTTCAAAGCTATCAGCCTAAAGAAAATAAAAGCGCCGCACCACCACCGGGTGGGCTCGAACCTCCAACCTTTCACTTAACAGCCGATCGCGCTAGCTAATTGCGCCACGGACACAGTCGTGCTCCACACTCACCACCATCAGAACATATCTTTAAAGCTATCAGCACAAAGAAAAAAGCAACACACCGCTCCAGGGAGGGCTCGAAACTCCAACTTTTCGGTTGACAGCCGTTTCAGCTAGTCAATTGCGCAACAGAGACAGTCTTGCTCCACACTCATCACCATTAGAACATATCTTCAAAGCTATCAGCGCAAAGAAAAAAGCAACACACCACTCTCGGGAGGGCTCCAACCTCCAACTTTACGGTTAACAGCCGATCGCGCTAGCCAATTGCGCCACGGAGACAGCCGTGCTCCACTCTCCCCACCATCAAAACATATCTTCAAAGCTATCAGTGCAAAGAAAAAAGCAACAAACCACTCCCTGGAGGTCTCGAAACTCCAACCTTTCGGTTAACAGCCGATCGCGCTAGCCAATCGCGCCACCGAGATAGTCCTGCTCCACTCTCACCACCATTAGGACATAGCTTCAAAGCTATCAGCCCAAAGAAAAAAAAAGCGCCGCACCACCACCGGGTGGGCTCGAAACTCCGACCTTTCGGTTAACAGCCGATCACGCTAGCATATCGCCACGGAGACAGTCCTGCTCCACTCTCACCACCATCAGAACATATCTTCAAAGCTATCAGCCCAAAGAATAAAAAGAGCCGCACCACCACCGGGTGGGCTCGAACCTCCAACCTTTCAGTTAACAGCCGATCGCGCTAGCTAATTGCGCCACGGAGACAGTCGTGCTCCACTCTCACCACCATCAGAACATATCTTCAAAGCTATCGGCGCAAAGAAAAAAAGCGCCGCACCACCACCGGGGTGGCTCGAACCTCCAACCTTTCGGTTAACAGCCAATCGCGCTAGCCAATTGCGCCACGGAGACAGTCCTGCTCCTCTCTTACCACTATCAGAACATATCTTCAAAGCTATCAGCCCCAAAAAAAGCGCCGCACCACCACCTTGTGGGCTCGAACCTCCAATTTTTCGGTTAAGAGCCTATCGCGCTAGCCATTTGCGGCACGGAGACAGTCGTGCTCCACTCTCACCACCATCAGAACATATCTTTAAAGCTATCAGCGCAAAGAAAAAAAGCGCCGCACCACCACCGGGTGGGCTCGAACCTCCAACCTTTCGGTTAACAGCCGCACGCGCTAGCCAATTGCGCCACGGAGACAGACCTGCTCCTCTCTCACCACTATCAGAACATATCTTCAAAGCTATCAGACCAAAAAAAAAGCGCCGTACCACCAATTTGTGGGCTCGAACCTCCAACTTTTCGGTTAACAGCCGATCGCCCAGCCAATTGCGCCACGGAGACAGTCCTGCTCCACTCTCAGCACCATCAGAACATATCTTCAAAGCTATCAGCCCAAAGAAAAAAAAAGCGCCGCACCACCACCGGGTGGGCTCGAACCTCGAACCTTTCGGTTAACAGCTGATCGCGCTAGCCAATTGCGCAACGGAGACAGTCGTGCCCCACTTTCACCACCATCAGAACATATCTTCAAAACTATCAGTCCAAAGAAAAAAAAGCGCCGCACAACCACCGTGTGGGCTCGAACCTCCAACTTTTTGGTTAACAACCGATCGCGCTACCCAATTGCGCCACGGAGACAGTCGTGCTCCACTCTCACCACCATCAGAACATATCTTCAAAGCTATCAGCGCAAAGAAAAAAAAGCGCCGCACCACCACCGGGTGGGCTCGAACCTCCAATTTTTCGGTTAATAGCCGATCGCGCTAGCCAATTGCGCCACGGAGACAGTCCAGCTCCACTCTCACCACCATCAGAACATATCTTCAAAGCTATCAGCCTAAAGAAAATAAAAGCGCCGCACCACCACCGGGTGGGCTCGAACCTCCAACCTTTTGGTTAACAGCCGATCGCGCTAGCCAATTGCGCCACGGAGGCAGTCGTGCTCCACTCACCCCACCATCAAAACATATCTTCAAAGCTATCAGTGCAAAGAAAAAAGCAACAAACCACTCCCTGGAGGTCTCGAAACTCCAACCTTTCGGTTAACAGCCGATCGCGCTAGCCAATTGCGCCACCGAGATAGTCCTGCTCCACTCTCACCACCATCAGAACATATCTTCAAAGCTATCAGCGCAAAGAAAAAAAAGCGCCGCACCACCACCGGGTGGGCTCGAACCTCCAATTTTTCGGTTAATAGCCGATCGCGCTAGCCAATTGCGCCACGGAGGCAGTCGTGCTACACTCACCCCACCATCAAAACATATCTTCAAAGCTATCAGTGCAAAGAAAAAAGCAACAAACCACTCCCTGGAGGTCTCGAAACTCCAACCTTTCGGTTAACAGCCGATCGCGCTAGCCAATTGCGCCACCGAGATAGTCCTGCTCCACTCTCACCACCATTAGGACATAGCTTCAAAGCTATCAGCCCAAAGAAAAAAAAGCGCCGCACCACCACCGGGTGGGCTCGAACCTCCAACCTTTTGGTTAACAGCCGATCGCGCTAGCCAATTGCGCCACGGAGGCAGTCGTGCTCCACTCACCCCACCATCAAAACATATCTTCAAAGCTATCAGTGCAAAGAAAAAAGCAACAAACCACTCCCTGGAGGTCTCGAAACTCCAACCTTTCGGTTAACAGCCGATCGCGCTAGCCAATTGCGCCACCGAGATAGTCCTGCTCCACTCTCACCACCATCAGAACATATCTTCAAAGCTATCAGCGCAAAGAAAAAAAAGCGCCGCACCACCACCGGGTGGGCTCGAACCTCCAATTTTTCGGTTAATAGCCGATCGCGCTAGCCAATTGCGCCACGGAGGCAGTCGTGCTCCACTCACCCCACCATCAAAACATATCTTCAAAGCTATCAGTGCAAAGAAAAAAGCAACAAACCACTCCCTGGAGGTCTCGAAACTCCAACCTTTCGGTTAACAGCCGATCGCGCTAGCCAATTGCGCCACCGAGATAGTCCTGCTCCACTCTCACCACCATTAGGACATAGCTTCAAAGCTATCAGCCCAAAGAAAAAAAAGCGCCGCACCACCACCGGGTGGGCTCGAACCTCCAACCTTTCAGTTAACAGCCGATCGCGCTAGCTAATTGCGCCACGGAGACAGTCGTGCTCCACACTCACCACCATCAGAACATATCTTTAAAGCTATCAGCGCAAAGAAAAAAGCAACACACCGCTCCAGGGAGGGCTCGAAACTCCAACCTTTCGGTTGACAGCCGATTCAGCTAGTCAATTGCGCAACAGAGACAGTCCTGCGCCACTCTCACCACCATCAGAACATATCTTCAAAGCTATCAGCCCAAAGAAAAAAAAGCAACACACCACTCCTGGGAAAGCTCGAACCTCCAACTTTTCGGTTACCAACCGATCGCGCTAGCCAATTGCGCCACGGAGACAGTCGTGCTCCACTCTCACCACCATCAGAACATATCTTCAAAGCTATCAGCCCAAAGAAAAAAAAGCGCCGCACCACCACCGGGTGGGCTCGAACCTCCAACCTTTTGGTTAACAGCCGATCGCGCTAGCCAATTGCGCCACGGAGGCAGTCGTGCTCCACTCACCCCACCATCAAAACATATCTTCAAAGCTATCAGTGCAAAGAAAAAAGCAACAAACCACTCCCTGGAGGTCTCGAAACTCCAACCTTTCGGTTAACAGCCGATCGCGCTAGCCAATTGCGCCACCGAGATAGTCCTGCTCCACTCTCACCACCATCAGAACATATCTTCAAAGCTATCAGCGCAAAGAAAAAAAAGCGCCGCACCACCACCGGGTGGGCTCGAACCTCCAATTTTTCGGTTAATAGCCGATCGCGCTAGCCAATTGCGCCACGGAGGCAGTCGTGCTCCACTCACCCCACCATCAAAACATATCTTCAAAGCTATCAGTGCAAAGAAAAAAGCAACAAACCACTCCCTGGAGGTCTCGAAACTCCAACCTTTCGGTTAACAGCCGATCGCGCTAGCCAATTGCGCCACCGAGATAGTCCTGCTCCACTCTCACCACCATTAGGACATAGCTTCAAAGCTATCAGCCCAAAGAAAAAAAAGCGCCGCACCACCACCGGGTGGGCTCGAACCTCCAACCTTTCAGTTAACAGCCGATCGCGCTAGCTAATTGCGCCACTGAGACAGTCGTGCTCCACACTCACCACCATCAGAACATATCTTTAAAGCTATCAGCGCAAAGAAAAAAGCAACACACCGCTCCAGGGAGGGCTCGAAACTCCAACCTTTCGGTTGACAGCCGATTCAGCTAGTCAATTGCGCAACAGAGACAGTCCTGCTCCACTCTCACCACCATCAGAACATATCTTCAAAGCTATCAGCCCAAAGAAAAAAAAGCAACACACCACT
>NW_027465506.1:0-24930 GCF_043290135.1 Rhipicephalus microplus | reverse complement strand
GGAAAGAAGTGTATACGTAAGTGCTCGTTTTTCCGTGTTTTAACACAATATTAATGAGATATAACAGACAGTAATGCCAAGGAGTGTACAGGGGAAGTTATTAAAACCAATGGAATGTAAATAAGAAGAAAGAAAAGTGGATGAAAAAATTACCAACTGTGACCAGGAATCGAACCTACGACCTTCGAATTACGCGTTCGATGCTCTAACCACTGAGCTATCACAGCGGCCCTTCCTCCATCCACTTTTTTGGGTTTATCTGTGAATTTAGAAGTAGGAGCGACAGTCAGCGCCATCTATAAGCCAAACAGCGAGTGTAAAAACACTCTTATGCGCATGTTTGGCGTCACGTAGCACGTGAACTTATTATGAGCGGGCAGCTGATTAATTGTCCCTCTTATACAACCTAAACACACCAAGTGTGCCAGTACGAGACCCTCGTTCAATGAAATAAGGGAAAGAAGTGTATACCTAAGGGCTCGTTTTTCCGTGTTTTAACACAATATTAATGAGATATAACAGACAGTAATGCCAAGGAATGTACAGGGGAAGTTATTAAAACCAATGGAATGTAAATAAGAAGAAACAAAAGTGGATGAAAAAATTACCAACTGTGAGCAGGAATCGAACCTACGACCTTAGAATTACGCGTTCGATGCTTTAACCACTGAGCTATCACAGCGGCCCTCCCTCCATCCACTTTTTTGGGTTTATCTGTGAATTTAGAAGTAGGAGCGACAGTCAGCGCCATCTATAAGCCAAACAGCGAGTGTGAAAACACTCTTATGCGCATGTTTGGCGTCACGTAGCACGTGAACTTATTATGAGCGGGCAGCTGATTAATTGCCCCTCTTATACAACCAAAACACACCAAGTCTGCCAGTACGAGACCCTCGTTCAATGAAATAAGGGAAAGAAGTGTATACCTAAGGGCTCGTTTTTCCGTGTTTTAACACAATATTAATGAGATATAACAGACAGTAATGCCAAGGAATGTACAGGGGAAGTTATTAAAACCAATGGAATGTAAATAAGAAGAAAGAAAAGTGGATGAAAAAATTACCAACTGTGAGCAGGAATCGAACCTACGACCTTAGAATTACGCGTTCGATGCTCTAACCACTGAGCTATCACAGCGGCCCTCCCTCCATCCACTTTTTTGGGTTTATCTGTGAATTTAGAAGTAGGAGCGACAGTCAGCGCCATCTATAAGCCAAACAGCGAGTGTGAAAACACTCTTATGCGCATGTTTGGCGTCACGTAGCACGTGAACTTATTATGAGCGGGCAGCTGAATAATTGTCCCTCTTATACAACCTAAACACACCAAGTCTGCCAGTACGAGACCCTCGTTCAATGAAATAAGGGAAAGAAGTGTATACGTAAGTGCTCGTTTTTCCGTGTTTTAACACAATATTAATGAGATATAACAGACAGTAATGCCAAGGAATGTACAGGGGAAGTTATTAAAACCAAGGGAATGTAAATAAGAAGAAAGGAAAGTGGATGAAAAAATTACCAACTGTGAGCAGGAATCGAACCTACGACCTTTGAATTACGCGTTCGATGCTCTAACCACTGAGCTATCACAGCGGCCCTCCCTCCATCCACTTTTTTGGGTTTATCTGTGAATTTAGAAGTAGGAGCGACAGTCAGCGCCATCTATAAGCCAAACAGCGAGTGTAAAAACACTCTTATGCGCATGTTTGGCGTCACGTAGCACGTGAACTTATTATGAGCGGGCAGCTGATTAATTGTCCCTCTTATACAACCTAAACACACCAAGTGTGCCAGTACGAGACCCTCGTTCAATGAAATAAGGGAAAGAAGTGTATACCTAAGGGCTCGTTTTTCCGTGTTTTAACACAATATTAATGAGATATAACAGACAGTAATGCCAAGGAATGTACAGGGGAAGTTATTAAAACCAATGGAATTTAAATAAGAAGAAAGAAAAGTGGATGAAAAATTACCAACTGTGAGCAGGAATCGAACCTACGACCTTCGAATTACGCGTTCGATGCTTTAACCACTGAGCTATCACAGCGGCCCTCCCTCCATCCACTTTTTTTGGGTTTATCTGTGAATTTAGAAGTAGGAGCGACAGTCAGCGCCATCTATAAGCCAAACAGCGAGTGTGAAAACACTCTTATGCGCATGTTTGGCTTCACGTAGCACGTGAACTTATTATGAGCGGGCAGCTGATTAATTGCCCCTCTTATACAACCTAAACACACCAAGTCTGCCAGTACGAGACCCTCGTTCAATGAAATAAGGGAAAGAAGTGTATACCTAAGGGCTCGTTTTTCCGTGTTTTAACACAATATTAATGAGATATAACAGACAGTAATGCCAAGGAATGTACAGGGGAAGTTATTAAAACCAATGGAATGTAAATAAGAAGAAAGAAAAGTGGATGAAAAAATTACCAACTGTGAGCAGGAATCGAACCTACGACCTTCGAATTACGCGTTCGATGCTCTAACCACTGAGCTATCACAGCGGCTCTTCCTGCTCACAGTTGCATTCCTGCTCACAGTCGGTAATTTTTTCATCCACTTTTCTTTCTTCTTATTAACATTCCATTGGTTTTAATAACTTCCCCTGTACATTCCTTGGCATTACTGTCTGTTATATCTCATTAATATTGTGTTAAAACACGGAAAAACGGGCCCTTAGGTATACACTTCTTTCTCTTATTTCATTGAACGAGGGTCTCGTACTGGCAGACTTGGTGTGTTTAGGTTGTATAAGAGGGACAATTAATCAGCTGCCCGCTCATAATAAGTTCACGTGCTACGTGACGCCAAACATGCGCATAAGAGTGTTTTCACACTCGCTGTTTGGCTTATAGATGGCGCTGACTGTCGCTCCTACTCTAAATTCACAGATAAACCCAAAAAAGTGGATGGAGGGAGGGCCGCTGTGATAGCTCAGTGGTTGGAGCATCGAACGCGTAATTCGAAGGTCGTAGGTTCGATTCCTGCTCACAGTTGGTAATTTTTTCATCCACTTTTCTTTCTTCTTATTTACATTTCATTGGTTTTAATAACTTCCCCTGTACATTCGTTGGCATTACTGTCTGTTATATCTCATTAATATTGTGTTAAAACACGGAAAAACGAGCCCTTAGGTATACACTTCTTTCCCTTATTTGATTGAACGAGGGTCTCGTACTGGCAGACTTGGTGTGTTTAGGTTGTATAAGAGGGACAATTAATCAGCTGCCCGCTCATAATAAGTTCACGTGCTACGTGACGCCAAACATGCGCATAAGAGTGTTTTCACACTCGCTGTTTGGCTTATAGATGGCGCTGACTGTCGCTCCTACTTCTAAATTCACAGATAAACCCAAAAAAGTGGATGGAGGGAGGGCCGCTGTGATAGCTCAGTGGTTAGAGCATCGAACGCGTAATTCGAAGGTCGTAGGTTCGATTCCTGCTCACAGTTGGTAATTTTTTCATCCACTTTTCTTTCTTCTTATTTACATTCCATTGGTTTTAATAACTTCCCCTGTACATTCCTTGGCATTACTGTCTCTTATATCTCATTAATATTGTGTTAAAACACGGAAAAACGAGCCCTTAGGTATACACTTCTTTCCCTTATTTCATTGAACGAGGGTCTCGTACTGGCAGACTTGGTGTGTTTAGGTTGTATAAGAGGGACAATTAATCAGCTGCCCGCTCATAATAAGTTCACGTGCTACGTGACGCCAAACATGCGCATAAGAGTGTTTTCACACTCGCTGTTTGGCTTATAGATGGCGCGGACTGTCGCTCCTACTTCTAAATTCACAGATAAACCCAAAAAAATGGATGGAGGGAGGGCCGCTGTGATAGCTCAGTGGTTAGAGCATCGAACGCGTAATTCGAAGGTCGTAGGTTCGATTCCTGCTCACAGTTGGTAATTTTTTCATCCACTTTTCTTTCTTCTTATTTACATTCCATTGGTTTTAATAACTTCCCCTGTACATTCCTTGGCATTACTGTCTGTTATATCTCATTAATATAGTGTTAAAACACGGAAAAACGAGCCCTTAGGTATACACTTCTTTCCCTTATTTCATTGAACGAGGGTCTCGTACTGGCAGACTTGGTGTGTTTAGGTTGTATAAGAGGGACAATTAATCAGCTGCCCGCTCATAATAAGTTCACGTGCTACGTGACGCCAAACATGCGCATAAGAGTGTTTTCACACTCGCTGTTTGGCTTATAGATGGCGCTGACTGTCGCTCCTACTTCTAAATTCACAGATAAACCCAAAAAAGTGGATGGAGGGAGGGCCGCTGTGATAGCTCAGTGGTTAGAGCAACGAACGCGTAATTCGAAGGTCGTAGGTTCGATTCCTTCTCACAGTTGGTAATTTTTTCATCCACTTTTCTTTCTTCTTATTTACATTCCATTGGTTTTAATACCTTCCCCTGTACATTCCTTGGCATTACTGTCTGTTATATCTCATTAATATTGTGTTAAAACACGGAAAAACGAGCCCTTAGGTATACACTTCTTTCCCTTATTTCATTGAACGAGGGTCTCGTACTGGCAGACTTGGTGTGTTTAGGTTGTATAAGAGGGACAATTAATCAGCTGCCCGCTCATAATAAGTTCACGTGCTACGTGACGCCAAACATGCGCATAAGAGTGTTTTCACACTCGCTGTTTGGCTTATAGATGGCGCTGACTGTCGCTCCTACTTCTAAATTCACAGATAAACCCAAAAAAGTGGATGGAGGGAGGGCCGCTGTGATAGCTCAGTGGTTAGAGCATCGAACGCGTAATTCGAAGGTCGTAGATTCGATTCCTGCTCACAGTTGGTAATTTTTTCATCCACTTTTCTTTCTTCTTATTTACATTCCATTGGTTTTAATAACTTCCCCTGTACATTCCTTGGCATTATTGTCTGTTATATCTCATTAATATTGTGTTAAAACACGGAAAAACGAGCCCTAAGGTATACACTTCTTTCCCTTATTTCATTGAACGAGGGTCTCGTACTGGCAGACTTGGTGTGTTTAGGTTGTATAAGAGGGACAATTAATCAGCTGCCCGCTCATAATAAGTTCACGTGCTACGTGACGCCAAACATGCGCATAAGAGTGTTTTCACACTCGCTGTTTGGCTTATAGATGGCGCTGACTGTCGTTCCTACTTCTAAATTCACAGATAAACCCAAAAAAGTGGATGGAGGGAGGGCCGCTGTGATAGCTCAGTGGTTAGAGCATCGAACTTGTAATTCGAAGGTCGTAGGTTCGATTCCTGCTCACAGTTGGTAATTTTTTCATCCACTTTTCTTTCTTCTTATTTACATTCCATTGGTTTTAATAACTTCCCCTGTACATTCCTTGGCATTACTGTCTGTTATATCTCATTAATATTGTGTTAAAACACGGAAAAACGAGCCCTTAGGTATACACTTCTTTCCCTTATTTTATTGAACGAGGGTCTCGTACTGGCAGACTTGGTGTGTTTAGGTTGTATAAGAGGGACAATTAATCAGCTGCCCGCTCATAATAAGTTCACGTGCTACGTGACGCCAAACATGCGCATAAGAGTGTTTTCACCCTCGCTGTTTGGCTTATAGATGGCGCTGACTGTCGCTCCTACTTCTAAATTCACAGATAAACCCAAAAAAGTGGATGGAGGGAGGGCCGCTGTGATAGCTCAGTGGTTGGAGCATCGAACGCGTAATTCGAAGGTCGTAGGTTCGATTCCTGCTCACAGTTGGTAATTTTTTCATCCACTTTTCTTTCTTCTTATTTATATTCCATTGGTTTTAATAACTTCCCCTGTACATTCCTTGGCATTACTGTCTGTTATATGTCATTAATATTGTGTTAAAACACGGAAAAACGAGCCCTTAGGTATACACTTCTTTCCCGTATTTCATTGAACGAGGGTCTCGTACTGGCAGACTTGGTGTGTTTAGGTTGTATAAGAGGGACAATTAATCAGCTGCCCGCTCATAATAAGTTCACGTGCTACGTGACGCCAAACATGCGCATAAGAGTGTTTTCACACTCGCTGTTTGGCTTATAGATGGCGCTGACTGTCGCTCCTACTTCTAAATTCACAGATAAACCCAAAAAAGTGGATGGAGGGAGGGCCGCTGTGATAGCTCAGTGGTTGGAGCATCGAACGCGTAATTCGAAGGTCGTAGGTTCGATTCCTGCTCACAGTTGGTAATTTTTTCATCCACTTTTCTTTCTTCTTATTTACATTCCATTGGTTTTAATAACTTCCCCTGTACATTCCTTGGCATTACTGTCTGTTATATCTCATTAATATTGTGTTAAAACACGGAAAAACGAGCCCTTAGGTATACACTTCTTTCCCTTATTTCATTGAACGAGGGTCTCGTACTGGCAGACTTGGTGTGTTTAGGTTGTATAAGAGGGACAATTAATCAGCTGCCCGCTCATAATAAGTTCACGTGCTACGTGACGCCAAACATGCGCATAAGAGTGTTTTCACACTCGCTGTTTGGCTTATAGATGGCGCTGACTGTCGCTCCTACTTCTAAATTCACAGATAAACCCAAAAAAGTGGATGGAGGGAGGGCCGCTGGGATAGCTCAGTGGTTAGAGCATCGAACGCGTAATTCGAAGGTCGTAGGTTCGATTCCTGCTCACAGTTGGTAATTTTTTCATCCACTTTTCTTTCTTCTTATTTACATTCCATTGGTTTTAATAACTTCCCCTGTACATTCCTTGGCATTACTGTCTGTTATATCTCATTATTATTGTGTTAAAACACGGAAAAATGAGCCCTTAGGTATACACTTCTTTTCCTTATATATATATATATATATATATATATATATATATATATATATATATATATCTCGCTTGCCGTGTTGCCGTGTTGCCATGCAATACATGAAGAAACAAGCAGAATGAAAGTCATGAATGACCACAAAACCTCTGCGTACTTACAAGAGATATGGTTACTTCCTGGTATCGGATAGCCATGTACCCTGCCAGGATTCCGCTAACGTAGGTCGCCACATGGGTGAATGGCCTAAAATAAATAACCTCTAATGTTTTGAATATGCGTCTGAAAGAAAAAAAACGGCCTCTGAAGTTTTTAGTCACACGCGAATTAAATTGAAGGTCAAATAAAGCTGGAATTCATAAATCAGTGGCTAAAAATCTGAACGCAAGTATACCGTCCATCATTCGTGCCAGTCGTCACGCCGTACAACAGATCCATGAAGAATGTTCGGAAGGCCGTATAAGTGCTGCAAGCAAGTCCAGTCACCAAAAGCACCGTGACAATCGTTTGGGGAAATCTGGAAGCATGAATACCCGTGTTGTCCATTGCTGCAACAACACGAAACATAACAAACTAAGCAGTATTGCGCACAAACCCGATAAAGTTAATGTATTTTCGAACGATAGGTAGATATCTATGCACAGTCTATCACAAAAGTGTTTGGACCACGCGCCCGCGTGCCAAACTGCCTGTTCGCACCACCTAGCGGTGCGCCATCTTCAGTCAAGAGCAGTGCTAGGCCAGAAACGGGTCTTGTTGTTATTCACTGGCCTTTCAATTTTTTTACTGCTGCGTATACAGCTCATTGTTAGTTCGCAGTTTTCACGCGAAGCGCTCATCTGCAATACGACCGTCACATTTCTATTTTCATAGCAGGATCAAAACTATCACGGCGTGAAATAAAGTTGTTTCTCTCTTTCTCTCTATCACGGCGTGGCTCAAATGGTGGTGCGTTCGCTAGGTATCACTTTGTTATGAAGCTTGCGACTAATAACAGTTATGCTCATAGACATCCTCTCGAGGCTGAAGCACGTAGATGCAGATGCACGATATAAGAATATCATGTGCAGATGCCAAGAAGCATGTCGAGTTTAAAAGGCAAAGGCACAAGTAATTTGTACCCAGACAGAAAAGGGACAGGCCATAGATTAAGGGAAAAATGCTTCCTGGGCGCTGCGGTGCTGTCGATCGCCGCTGACGTATACAGCAGAAGTGTCACGAAGAGGCTTTTGGCGACGTGCTCACGTGGTGCGTAAGCTTTTGTGGTCGACTGTACGGTCTAAAGCATAACTCAAGTTTTTCTTGCGTGTGTAATGCAGCTGTTGAAATAATTATGAAAGAGGTGGCAGACTTTAAGTGAGGAGACAGAGAGACACTCTATTGACAGAGTGCCTAGCTTGGACCTATTACAATGATAGCTTTAGTTTTGTCTACAGACGCGGTTACCTATGCCGTGGTCACCTTTCATTGCAATAACATTAGAGCTCGTGTCACAGAAAGTCTAGTGTCAGCACAAGCTTCGGCATTGCCGGCGTTGTCCTCCGGTGAAAAATACCGAACCTATGTGATTTATAGTATCGACAGTTTATGAGGTAATAAGTGCTAAAGAGTGCCCCGTAACCAAAATATTATTACGGAGCACGTCGTAGTCGGGGACGCGAGATTAATTTTGACCACGTGGGGTGTGCTGAAAATAAAACTACACGAGCTTTCTTCAGTTTAGTTTCATCTAAATGCAGCCGTCGTGGCCTGGAATCCCATCAGCCTCCTCGAGCTTAGCTCGCGACACCTTACCTGCTAATTTAGCATGGTAAGCAAGAAGCAATTTTCACTTTTAGCTTTCGAATCGCTGTCCTGAGTTCTGGAATCTGCTGTCTTGCATTTTCTTGCACGTTTGCCAGCAAGTGAATTAGAATTAGAAAGCTTAAAGCGAGACCACTTACTGCCGTATTGAGGAACACTCCTTGACTTAACCTTGAATTGCCAGCGCTTCAAGGCAGCGCATTTCGAGCTTGCTTGTTCTACCTTGATACCGCCTAATGACAGCGCATTTGAAACGCGTTTGTGCTTTATTGAAGTTTGTGGCTAGTGATGCTGCATTGAAGGTCGAGACAAGTGAAGTATAAGCCAAGAAGCATTTCTTAATACGGGGTAAGCGGATGTTTGTTGTTTTGTTTTTACATTGCAAGTAAAAATGTAACACTTTGTTCCTCTTTAAAATGTGAAAAAATCTATGTGCACCAAACAAAACTCACTTTTGCCGCAAGCGCGAGATACTGAATGTGACAGCAAGGCATTGGCATGTTATGGGAGGTAAATCTGCCACCTAACTCTTGTAGAATCCGATCTCGTGTAACACTACAAAACGCTGGTGCAAGAGTATTCGGGTGATTGAAACAGCCCTTTCCCTGATGTCTGCCACTACAACGAGAAGTAAGGATAGTATTGGAGCCTTGTTCTCATTTCGGTGAGACAGCTCACCCGACCGCGCCTTTTTGGTCAATGTTCGCAGTCAGAATCATGCATGTGCGTTCCTCATTCAGAGTTGTAACTTTTCTCTGTGGCATAATTCAAATATTTATTGCGCAAAATTTTTATGGTGGTCACATGTTGCACATTCAATCGCCATTAATCTACACATGGGTGAAAATTATAAATGATTTTTTACGTTACAGAGCCTAAATAAAAGGGTAAATCATGATGAAAAATGCCACCAGTCTGCCGTCTCATTTTGCGCCCTTAAATGTGCGTGCTACGAGGTCTTACGCACCATTATCTAAACGGTGATGTAACGTTTCAGTAAAATTGCTAATGTCCAGTTTCTCTTTTTTACAGCTTCATGCATAATCTGTGTTATATAATACGGCAGCTCTTAGAAGATGAATCAGTTCTTGAAGCTGCACGACCACGTTTTCGCCTATATATCAAAACAATTGATAAGAAATGACAGTGGCTATGGGCTGATTCTGCACACGTAGCCTGTAAGTAAGCAAAGCAAGACCGCCAAGATGGTCTAGTGGTTGAGGTACTCGGATGCTGACCCACAGGTCGCGTGATCAAACCCTGGATGCGGCGGGTGGATTTTTGATGGAGGCGAAAATGTTGTAGGCCCGTGTGCTCAGATATGGGTGCACGTTAAAGAACTGGTAGTCAAAACTTCCGGAGCCCTCCACTATGACATCTATCATAAACATATGGTCGTTTTGGGACGGTAAGCCTAAAATATCAATCAAACATGTAAGCTGAATTCACGGATGGCAGCGGCATTGGCAGAAATTTTTTTCGGAGGGGGCACCCCCTTCAATAAAGTTGGGCACGGGCAGGCAGAGGTGATAGACCATTATTCTGTGCGCATGTATCCTGGGACATATTATTTTGGAGGGGGGCACGGGGGGGGGCACGGGGGGGGGGGGCACGGGCTTGGTGTGCCAGCCCTCGGATATACGCCACTGGCAGATGGAAACCTGTGTGGTAGGAAACAAACGCAGGGAGAGCCATGGTGGTGGTGCAAACTGCGGTAAAAGTTACATTGGCGATAGAAGTAAGCTTTACAAAGACTATGTATAGCGGCACATGTATGATGTATACAAAAAAAGGTTTCGTCGAACGCGCTGACCGAACACGCAGAAGCAGTTGGCCACGAAGTAGATCGATATAGGATGAAAATAACGAAAAGATAAAGGGAAACGAATTGGACTTTTCGGCTATTTTGACACTGAAAATTCAGACAACGGCACAATTTTTCTTCAAACGTAACAAAGGCAACTTACCCTACACGTACGCTGCTACGTCATATTTTCAAATATACACAATTGGACCATTTGTACATTATTTTTTCATTGTGAACATGGCTCCCGTGCGGAAACTGAAACGATCTGCTTTTGTGTGAACACTCATGGCCGGCCTGTGCTTATTTTAACCCTAGAGTTCAAAATAACAACCCGAACAAAAAAAGAGGGGTAACAGGGGCACTGCCAGCGTCATATTTTACTTTTTTTATTTTTGTTAACTGTTAATTGTCCTCTCCACACTTACATGGCCACGGTAGTAAAATATGACGCCACAACCGGAAGCGCTAGCGACGTCGTGCACTTGCCTTACATGGCGCTAAATTGAAAGTTTTCTTAATTGCTGACTTTTTACGAGCTATTATAAATACGCGATTTTATTGCGCTTTATGGCTCACTGATTGCGTTTTTTGCTAGTTTTTTTAAAGAAAAATAAAGTTAGTGACGGCTACCCTTTTTCGCTTCGTTGTCGCAATGTAAAAGTTTAAGAAACAAAATATATAAATATATAGACACTCAAAGAAAAAATCAAGTATTTGGGGAGTATTCCTGCCACGCAACAGTAATCATATACTTCACGTACTTTGCTCGTGTTATCACTACGCTTCCTGTCTGTGGCGGAGCCAGGGGGTTGTACACTGGGCCTGTGTCCGGTGTGCGACTGCCCCCCCCCTTCCCCCTAAATTTTTTCGCCATGCCATAGATAACAAAAAATGACCATTTCAAGGAAGTGCCCTCGAAGTGCCCGTTCATCCATCCATCCACTCGCCGCGTCTGTCTTCCGTCTGTCTGTCTGTTTATTTGTATGTCTGTTTGTCTGTCTGTTTAACTTCTGTAGCTTCTATACGGTAATGCGTTGCAGTGGAAATAATCTAAATTGGTTAGTTTTGAAACTAAATTGGTTAGTTTTGAAACTAAATTCAAACTTAATAGTCCTAGTTAAATTTATAAACACATAATGTTTGTTGAAATGTTTTTTTCTCCCCCCTTTTCAGTGTTTGATACACCTCTGGTACGTCAGTACAGAGATGCAACTCTTCACCCTCACTCTGCCTTTCATCATGCTCCTGACGAGGTACGATAAGCGCTATGAGTAGTAGACAAGTTTTCTTTAAAAGAACGCTGTAAGCAATTTCTTTGATAAGCAATACTTATGTTTGAAGGTCTTCGAAAATACACTGCAGCCTCATACAGTATCAGTACTATTGAATTTTGTGAACTGGAAGGCGTCAATGCGTTTATTGGTGCTACTGTTTTTTGTCAACAGAAAATAATTGTTTGCACACAAATGCTAAAAACATCAACAGACCCCACCATGGTGGTCTAGCGGCTAAGGTACTCAGTTGCTGACCCGCAGGTAGCGAGATCGAATTCCGGTGACGGAGGCATTTGCGATGCAGGCGAAAATGCTGTAGACTCACGTGCTAAGATTTAGATGCACATTAAAAAAAAATCCTGGTGGTCGACACTTTTGGAGCTCTCCACTACGGAGTCTCTCATAATCATGTGGCGGTTTTGGGGCGTTAAAACAAACATATCATTAAATTCATCAGCAGGGTTCATTGTTTTTTACGCTGTTTTTCATTTCATTTTGCAGAACTGGTGGCATGACATATATTGGTATACAGTAGATATGTTTGCTATACTGTCTAACGCTGACTCTACAGACAAAGCCAAGCTACATTAATGTATCATCTGCGCTATGAACTGTGTTTTAAAGTCTAATTTCTTCCTGTTAATTTTATTTACCTGTAACTTGATTGCGATATACATTGCATAGACACTTTCGGTAAGTTTCTGCCATTACCGCGGCCGTGATGTTCTGCATAAAATCAGAATCGATAACATCACCTCATGCATCGTATGTGTGCGTGTGAGTAAAGGCCCGAAAAGCTACCGCAATTTGATGACAGTGCTCCAACATTTCTTTGAGTACACAGAGATTCGGGATTAGCATTGAGGGGACTGTATTGAAAGTGTGCCCCATCACTGCGTGTTTGCTCTGCCTAAATGAGAATTTTCAAGCTTACCGATGTAGAACTGTATGCACTCAAATAAAAAACAGTATTTGGATAGTAGTTCTGCCACATAACATTATTCGCCATCTGACTTGCTCGCGTTTTCTTTCTTGAAAACCCGGCTCTCACCATTTTCAAATCAAGAATGCTATTTCGCACTTAAGATAAGGCGCGCACCGTTCGTCACGGTGAACAGCAGGAAGCAGGCGCGTGGCCAGACATTTTTTAGGGGCGAAGAAAAGAAATTTATTTAGGGACCGTGGGTCGTGCGTCCTCAATATATGTAGTAGGTAGCCACCTCTCGTTTAGTTTTTTGTAATATCCGCTAGATGGCAGTACTCGGATATGAAGAATATATGATAAAAAGATACAAGATAAAGATACTTCGAGTGTTCACTAGATATACGAACGGACGGATGGACGGACGGACGGACGGACGGACGGACAGACAGACAGACAGACAGACAGACAGACAGACAGACAGACAGACAGACAGACAGGCAGGCAGGCAGGCAGGCAGGCAGGCAGGCAGGCAGGCAGGCGCATAAACAGACAGACAGACGGAAGACAGACGCGGCGAGTGGATGGATGGATGAACGGGCACTTCGAGGGCACTTCCTTGAAATGGTCATTTTTTGTTATCTATGGCATGGCGAAAAAATTTAGGGGGAAGGGGGGGGGCAGTCGCACACCGGACACAGGCCCAGTGTACAACCCCCTGGCTCCGCCACAGACAGGAAGCGTAGTGATAACACGAGCAAAGTACGTGAAGTATATGATTACTGTTGCGTGGCAGGAATACTCCCCAAATACTTGATTTTTTCTTTGAGTGTCTATATATTTATATATTTTGTTTCTTAAACTTTTACATTGCGACAACGAAGCGAAAAAGGGTAGCCGTCACTAACTTTATTTTTCTTTAAAAAAACTAGCAAAAAACGCAATCAGTGAGCCATAAAGCGCAATAAAATCGCGTATTTATAATAGCTCGTAAAAAGTCAGCAATTAAGAAAACTTTCAATTTAGCGCCATGTAAGGCAAGTGCACGACGTCGCTAGCGCTTCCGGTTGTGGCGTCATATTTTACTACCGTGGCCATGTAAGTGTGGAGAGGACAATTAACAGTTAACAAAAATAAAAAAAGTAAAATATGACGCTGGCAGTGCCCCTGTTACCCCTCTTTTTTTGTTCGGGTTGTTATTTTGAACTCTAGGGTTAAAATAAGCACAGGCCGGCCATGAGTGTTCACACAAAAGCAGATCGTTTCAGTTTCCGCACGGGAGCCATGTTCACAATGAAAAAATAATGTACAAATGGTCCAATTGTGTATATTTGAAAATATGACGTAGCAGCGTACGTGTAGGGTAAGTTGCCTTTGTTACGTTTGAAGAAAAATTGTGCCGTTGTCTGAATTTTCAGTGTCAAAATAGCCGAAAAGTCCAATTCGTTTCCCTTTATCTTTTCGTTATTTTCATCCTATATCGATCTACTTCGTGGCCAACTGCTTCTGCGTGTTCGGTCAGCGCGTTCGACGAAACCTTTTTTTGTATACATCATACATGTGCCGCTATACATAGTCTTTGTAAAGCTTACTTCTATCGCCAATGTAACTTTTACCGCAGTTTGCACCACCACCATGGCTCTCCCTGCGTTTGTTTCCTACCACACAGGTTTCCATCTGCCAGTGGCGTATATCCGAGGGCTGGCACACCAAGCCCGTGCCCCCCCCCCCCGTGCCCCCCCCCGTGCCCCCCTCCAAAATAATATGTCCCAGGATACATGCGCACAGAATAATGGTCTATCACCTCTGCCTGCCCGTGCCCAACTTTATTGAAGGGGGTGCCCCCTCCGAAAAAAATTTCTGCCAATGCCGCTGCCATCCGTGAATTCAGCTTACATGTTTGATTGATATTTTAGGCTTACCGTCCCAAAACGACCATATGTTTATGATAGATGTCATAGTGGAGGGCTCCGGAAGTTTTGACTACCAGTTCTTTAACGTGCACCCATATCTGAGCACACGGGCCTACAACATTTTCGCCTCCATCAAAAATCCACCCGCCGCATCCAGGGTTTGATCACGCGACCTGTGGGTCAGCATCCGAGTACCTCAACCACTAGACCATCTTGGCGGTCTTGCTTTGCTTACTTACAGGCTACGTGTGCAGAATCAGCCCATAGCCACTGTCATTTCTTATCAATTGTTTTGATATATAGGCGAAAACGTGGTCGTGCAGCTTCAAGAACTGATTCATCTTCTAAGAGCTGCCGTATTATATAACACAGATTATGCATGAAGCTGTAAAAAAGAGAAACTGGACATTAGCAATTTTACTGAAACGTTACATCACCGTTTAGATAATGGTGCGTAAGACCTCGTAGCACGCACATTTAAGGGCGCAAAATGAGACGGCAGACTGGTGGCATTTTTCATCATGATTTACCCTTTTATTTAGGCTCTGTAACGTAAAAAATCATTTATAATTTTCACCCATGTGTAGATTAATGGCGATTGAATGTGCAACATGTGACCACCATAAAAATTTTGCGCAATAAATATTTGAATTATGCCACAGAGAAAAGTTACAACTCTGAATGAGGAACGCACATGCATGATTCTGACTGCGAACATTGACCAAAAAGGCGCGGTCGGGTGAGCTGTCTCACCGAAATGAGAACAAGGCTCCAATACTATCCTTACTTCTCGTTGTAGTGGCAGACATCAGGGAAAGGGCTGTTTCAATCACCCGAATACTCTTGCACCAGCGTTTTGTAGTGTTACACGAGATCGGATTCTACAAGAGTTAGGTGGCAGATTTACCTCCCATAACATGCCAATGCCTTGCTGTCACATTCAGTATCTCGCGCTTGCGGCAAAAGTGAGTTTTGTTTGGTGCACATAGATTTTTTCACATTTTAAAGAGGAACAAAGTGTTACATTTTTACTTGCAATGTAAAAACAAAACAACAAACATCCGCTTACCCCGTATTAAGAAATGCTTCTTGGCTTATACTTCACTTGTCTCGACCTTCAATGCAGCATCACTAGCCACAAACTTCAATAAAGCACAAACGCGTTTCAAATGCGCTGTCATTAGGCGGTATCAAGGTAGAACAAGCAAGCTCGAAATGCGCTGCCTTGAAGCGCTGGCAATTCAAGGTTAAGTCAAGGAGTGTTCCTCAATACGGCAGTAAGTGGTCTCGCTTTAAGCTTTCTAATTCTAATTCACTTGCTGGCAAACGTGCAAGAAAATGCAAGACAGCAGATTCCAGAACTCAGGACAGCGATTCGAAAGCTAAAAGTGAAAATTGCTTCTTGCTTACCATGCTAAATTAGCAGGTAAGGTGTCGCGAGCTAAGCTCGAGGAGGCTGATGGGATTCCAGGCCACGACGGCTGCATTTAGATGAAACTAAACTGAAGAAAGCTCGTGTAGTTTTATTTTCAGCACACCCCACGTGGTCAAAATTAATCTCGCGTCCCCGACTACGACGTGCTCCGTAATAATATTTTGGTTACGGGGCACTCTTTAGCACTTATTACCTCATAAACTGTCGATACTATAAATCACATAGGTTCGGTATTTTTCACCGGAGGACAACGCCGGCAATGCCGAAGCTTGTGCTGACACTAGACTTTCTGTGACACGAGCTCTAATGTTATTGCAATGAAAGGTGACCACGGCATAGGTAACCGCGTCTGTAGACAAAACTAAAGCTATCATTGTAATAGGTCCAAGCTAGGCACTCTGTCAATAGAGTGTCTCTCTGTCTCCTCACTTAAAGTCTGCCACCTCTTTCATAATTATTTCAACAGCTGCATTACACACGCAAGAAAAACTTGAGTTATGCTTTAGACCGTACAGTCGACCACAAAAGCTTACGCACCACGTGAGCACGTCGCCAAAAGCCTCTTCGTGACACTTCTGCTGTATACGTCAGCGGCGATCGACAGCACCGCAGCGCCCAGGAAGCATTTTTCCCTTAATCTATGGCCTGTCCCTTTTCTGTCTGGGTACAAATTACTTGTGCCTTTGCCTTTTAAACTCGACATGCTTCTTGGCATCTGCACATGATATTCTTATATCGTGCATCTGCATCTACGTGCTTCAGCCTCGAGAGGATGTCTATGAGCATAACTGTTATTAGTCGCAAGCTTCATAACAAAGTGATACCTAGCGAACGCACCACCATTTGAGCCACGCCGTGATAGAGAGAAAGAGAGAAACAACTTTATTTCACGCCGTGATAGTTTTGATCCTGCTATGAAAATAGAAATGTGACGGTCGTATTGCAGATGAGCGCTTCGCGTGAAAACTGCGAACTAACAATGAGCTGTATACGCAGCAGTAAAAAAATTGAAAGGCCAGTGAATAACAACAAGACCCGTTTCTGGCCTAGCACTGCTCTTGACTGAAGATGGCGCACCGCTAGGTGGTGCGAACAGGCAGTTTGGCACGCGGGCGCGTGGTCCAAACACTTTTGTGATAGACTGTGCATAGATATCTACCTATCGTTCGAAAATACATTAACTTTATCGGGTTTGTGCGCAATACTGCTTAGTTTGTTATGTTTCGTGTTGTTGCAGCAATGGACAACACGGGTATTCATGCTTCCAGATTTCCCCAAACGATTGTCACGGTGCTTTTGGTGACTGGACTTGCTTGCAGCACTTATACGGCCTTCCGAACATTCTTCATGGATCTGTTGTACGGCGTGACGACTGGCACGAATGATGGACGGTATACTTGCGTTCAGATTTTTAGCCACTGATTTATGAATTCCAGCTTTATTTGACCTTCAATTTAATTCGCGTGTGACTAAAAACTTCAGAGGCCGTTTTTTTTCTTTCAGACGCATATTCAAAACATTAGAGGTTATTTATTTTAGGCCATTCACCCATGTGGCGACCTACGTTAGCGGAATCCTGGCAGGGTACATGGCTATCCGATACCAGGAAGTAACCATATCTCTTGTAAGTACGCAGAGGTTTTGTGGTCATTCATGACTTTCATTCTGCTTGTTTCTTCATGTATTGCATGGCAACACGGCAACACGGCAAGCGAGATATATATATATATATATATATATATATATATATATATATATATATATAAGGAAAAGAAGTGTATACCTAAGGGCTCATTTTTCCGTGTTTTAACACAATAATAATGAGATATAACAGACAGTAATGCCAAGGAATGTACAGGGGAAGTTATTAAAACCAATGGAATGTAAATAAGAAGAAAGAAAAGTGGATGAAAAAATTACCAACTGTGAGCAGGAATCGAACCTACGACCTTCGAATTACGCGTTCGATGCTCTAACCACTGAGCTATCCCAGCGGCCCTCCCTCCATCCACTTTTTTGGGTTTATCTGTGAATTTAGAAGTAGGAGCGACAGTCAGCGCCATCTATAAGCCAAACAGCGAGTGTGAAAACACTCTTATGCGCATGTTTGGCGTCACGTAGCACGTGAACTTATTATGAGCGGGCAGCTGATTAATTGTCCCTCTTATACAACCTAAACACACCAAGTCTGCCAGTACGAGACCCTCGTTCAATGAAATAAGGGAAAGAAGTGTATACCTAAGGGCTCGTTTTTCCGTGTTTTAACACAATATTAATGAGATATAACAGACAGTAATGCCAAGGAATGTACAGGGGAAGTTATTAAAACCAATGGAATGTAAATAAGAAGAAAGAAAAGTGGATGAAAAAATTACCAACTGTGAGCAGGAATCGAACCTACGACCTTCGAATTACGCGTTCGATGCTCCAACCACTGAGCTATCACAGCGGCCCTCCCTCCATCCACTTTTTTGGGTTTATCTGTGAATTTAGAAGTAGGAGCGACAGTCAGCGCCATCTATAAGCCAAACAGCGAGTGTGAAAACACTCTTATGCGCATGTTTGGCGTCACGTAGCACGTGAACTTATTATGAGCGGGCAGCTGATTAATTGTCCCTCTTATACAACCTAAACACACCAAGTCTGCCAGTACGAGACCCTCGTTCAATGAAATACGGGAAAGAAGTGTATACCTAAGGGCTCGTTTTTCCGTGTTTTAACACAATATTAATGACATATAACAGACAGTAATGCCAAGGAATGTACAGGGGAAGTTATTAAAACCAATGGAATATAAATAAGAAGAAAGAAAAGTGGATGAAAAAATTACCAACTGTGAGCAGGAATCGAACCTACGACCTTCGAATTACGCGTTCGATGCTCCAACCACTGAGCTATCACAGCGGCCCTCCCTCCATCCACTTTTTTGGGTTTATCTGTGAATTTAGAAGTAGGAGCGACAGTCAGCGCCATCTATAAGCCAAACAGCGAGGGTGAAAACACTCTTATGCGCATGTTTGGCGTCACGTAGCACGTGAACTTATTATGAGCGGGCAGCTGATTAATTGTCCCTCTTATACAACCTAAACACACCAAGTCTGCCAGTACGAGACCCTCGTTCAATAAAATAAGGGAAAGAAGTGTATACCTAAGGGCTCGTTTTTCCGTGTTTTAACACAATATTAATGAGATATAACAGACAGTAATGCCAAGGAATGTACAGGGGAAGTTATTAAAACCAATGGAATGTAAATAAGAAGAAAGAAAAGTGGATGAAAAAATTACCAACTGTGAGCAGGAATCGAACCTACGACCTTCGAATTACAAGTTCGATGCTCTAACCACTGAGCTATCACAGCGGCCCTCCCTCCATCCACTTTTTTGGGTTTATCTGTGAATTTAGAAGTAGGAACGACAGTCAGCGCCATCTATAAGCCAAACAGCGAGTGTGAAAACACTCTTATGCGCATGTTTGGCGTCACGTAGCACGTGAACTTATTATGAGCGGGCAGCTGATTAATTGTCCCTCTTATACAACCTAAACACACCAAGTCTGCCAGTACGAGACCCTCGTTCAATGAAATAAGGGAAAGAAGTGTATACCTTAGGGCTCGTTTTTCCGTGTTTTAACACAATATTAATGAGATATAACAGACAATAATGCCAAGGAATGTACAGGGGAAGTTATTAAAACCAATGGAATGTAAATAAGAAGAAAGAAAAGTGGATGAAAAAATTACCAACTGTGAGCAGGAATCGAATCTACGACCTTCGAATTACGCGTTCGATGCTCTAACCACTGAGCTATCACAGCGGCCCTCCCTCCATCCACTTTTTTGGGTTTATCTGTGAATTTAGAAGTAGGAGCGACAGTCAGCGCCATCTATAAGCCAAACAGCGAGTGTGAAAACACTCTTATGCGCATGTTTGGCGTCACGTAGCACGTGAACTTATTATGAGCGGGCAGCTGATTAATTGTCCCTCTTATACAACCTAAACACACCAAGTCTGCCAGTACGAGACCCTCGTTCAATGAAATAAGGGAAAGAAGTGTATACCTAAGGGCTCGTTTTTCCGTGTTTTAACACAATATTAATGAGATATAACAGACAGTAATGCCAAGGAATGTACAGGGGAAGGTATTAAAACCAATGGAATGTAAATAAGAAGAAAGAAAAGTGGATGAAAAAATTACCAACTGTGAGAAGGAATCGAACCTACGACCTTCGAATTACGCGTTCGTTGCTCTAACCACTGAGCTATCACAGCGGCCCTCCCTCCATCCACTTTTTTGGGTTTATCTGTGAATTTAGAAGTAGGAGCGACAGTCAGCGCCATCTATAAGCCAAACAGCGAGTGTGAAAACACTCTTATGCGCATGTTTGGCGTCACGTAGCACGTGAACTTATTATGAGCGGGCAGCTGATTAATTGTCCCTCTTATACAACCTAAACACACCAAGTCTGCCAGTACGAGACCCTCGTTCAATGAAATAAGGGAAAGAAGTGTATACCTAAGGGCTCGTTTTTCCGTGTTTTAACACTATATTAATGAGATATAACAGACAGTAATGCCAAGGAATGTACAGGGGAAGTTATTAAAACCAATGGAATGTAAATAAGAAGAAAGAAAAGTGGATGAAAAAATTACCAACTGTGAGCAGGAATCGAACCTACGACCTTCGAATTACGCGTTCGATGCTCTAACCACTGAGCTATCACAGCGGCCCTCCCTCCATCCATTTTTTTGGGTTTATCTGTGAATTTAGAAGTAGGAGCGACAGTCCGCGCCATCTATAAGCCAAACAGCGAGTGTGAAAACACTCTTATGCGCATGTTTGGCGTCACGTAGCACGTGAACTTATTATGAGCGGGCAGCTGATTAATTGTCCCTCTTATACAACCTAAACACACCAAGTCTGCCAGTACGAGACCCTCGTTCAATGAAATAAGGGAAAGAAGTGTATACCTAAGGGCTCGTTTTTCCGTGTTTTAACACAATATTAATGAGATATAAGAGACAGTAATGCCAAGGAATGTACAGGGGAAGTTATTAAAACCAATGGAATGTAAATAAGAAGAAAGAAAAGTGGATGAAAAAATTACCAACTGTGAGCAGGAATCGAACCTACGACCTTCGAATTACGCGTTCGATGCTCTAACCACTGAGCTATCACAGCGGCCCTCCCTCCATCCACTTTTTTGGGTTTATCTGTGAATTTAGAAGTAGGAGCGACAGTCAGCGCCATCTATAAGCCAAACAGCGAGTGTGAAAACACTCTTATGCGCATGTTTGGCGTCACGTAGCACGTGAACTTATTATGAGCGGGCAGCTGATTAATTGTCCCTCTTATACAACCTAAACACACCAAGTCTGCCAGTACGAGACCCTCGTTCAATCAAATAAGGGAAAGAAGTGTATACCTAAGGGCTCGTTTTTCCGTGTTTTAACACAATATTAATGAGATATAACAGACAGTAATGCCAACGAATGTACAGGGGAAGTTATTAAAACCAATGAAATGTAAATAAGAAGAAAGAAAAGTGGATGAAAAAATTACCAACTGTGAGCAGGAATCGAACCTACGACCTTCGAATTACGCGTTCGATGCTCCAACCACTGAGCTATCACAGCGGCCCTCCCTCCATCCACTTTTTTGGGTTTATCTGTGAATTTAGAGTAGGAGCGACAGTCAGCGCCATCTATAAGCCAAACAGCGAGTGTGAAAACACTCTTATGCGCATGTTTGGCGTCACGTAGCACGTGAACTTATTATGAGCGGGCAGCTGATTAATTGTCCCTCTTATACAACCTAAACACACCAAGTCTGCCAGTACGAGACCCTCGTTCAATGAAATAAGAGAAAGAAGTGTATACCTAAGGGCCCGTTTTTCCGTGTTTTAACACAATATTAATGAGATATAACAGACAGTAATGCCAAGGAATGTACAGGGGAAGTTATTAAAACCAATGGAATGTTAATAAGAAGAAAGAAAAGTGGATGAAAAAATTACCGACTGTGAGCAGGAATGCAACTGTGAGCAGGAAGAGCCGCTGTGATAGCTCAGTGGTTAGAGCATCGAACGCGTAATTCGAAGGTCGTAGGTTCGATTCCTGCTCACAGTTGGTAATTTTTTCATCCACTTTTCTTTCTTCTTATTTACATTCCATTGGTTTTAATAACTTCCCCTGTACATTCCTTGGCATTACTGTCTGTTATATCTCATTAATATTGTGTTAAAACACGGAAAAACGAGCCCTTAGGTATACACTTCTTTCCCTTATTTCATTGAACGAGGGTCTCGTACTGGCAGACTTGGTGTGTTTAGGTTGTATAAGAGGGGCAATTAATCAGCTGCCCGCTCATAATAAGTTCACGTGCTACGTGAAGCCAAACATGCGCATAAGAGTGTTTTCACACTCGCTGTTTGGCTTATAGATGGCGCTGACTGTCGCTCCTACTTCTAAATTCACAGATAAACCCAAAAAAAGTGGATGGAGGGAGGGCCGCTGTGATAGCTCAGTGGTTAAAGCATCGAACGCGTAATTCGAAGGTCGTAGGTTCGATTCCTGCTCACAGTTGGTAATTTTTCATCCACTTTTCTTTCTTCTTATTTAAATTCCATTGGTTTTAATAACTTCCCCTGTACATTCCTTGGCATTACTGTCTGTTATATCTCATTAATATTGTGTTAAAACACGGAAAAACGAGCCCTTAGGTATACACTTCTTTCCCTTATTTCATTGAACGAGGGTCTCGTACTGGCACACTTGGTGTGTTTAGGTTGTATAAGAGGGACAATTAATCAGCTGCCCGCTCATAATAAGTTCACGTGCTACGTGACGCCAAACATGCGCATAAGAGTGTTTTTACACTCGCTGTTTGGCTTATAGATGGCGCTGACTGTCGCTCCTACTTCTAAATTCACAGATAAACCCAAAAAAGTGGATGGAGGGAGGGCCGCTGTGATAGCTCAGTGGTTAGAGCATCGAACGCGTAATTCAAAGGTCGTAGGTTCGATTCCTGCTCACAGTTGGTAATTTTTTCATCCACTTTCCTTTCTTCTTATTTACATTCCCTTGGTTTTAATAACTTCCCCTGTACATTCCTTGGCATTACTGTCTGTTATATCTCATTAATATTGTGTTAAAACACGGAAAAACGAGCACTTACGTATACACTTCTTTCCCTTATTTCATTGAACGAGGGTCTCGTACTGGCAGACTTGGTGTGTTTAGGTTGTATAAGAGGGACAATTATTCAGCTGCCCGCTCATAATAAGTTCACGTGCTACGTGACGCCAAACATGCGCATAAGAGTGTTTTCACACTCGCTGTTTGGCTTATAGATGGCGCTGACTGTCGCTCCTACTTCTAAATTCACAGATAAACCCAAAAAAGTGGATGGAGGGAGGGCCGCTGTGATAGCTCAGTGGTTAGAGCATCGAACGCGTAATTCTAAGGTCGTAGGTTCGATTCCTGCTCACAGTTGGTAATTTTTTCATCCACTTTTCTTTCTTCTTATTTACATTCCATTGGTTTTAATAACTTCCCCTGTACATTCCTTGGCATTACTGTCTGTTATATCTCATTAATATTGTGTTAAAACACGGAAAAACGAGCCCTTAGGTATACACTTCTTTCCCTTATTTCATTGAACGAGGGTCTCGTACTGGCAGACTTGGTGTGTTTTGGTTGTATAAGAGGGGCAATTAATCAGCTGCCCGCTCATAATAAGTTCACGTGCTACGTGACGCCAAACATGCGCATAAGAGTGTTTTCACACTCGCTGTTTGGCTTATAGATGGCGCTGACTGTCGCTCCTACTTCTAAATTCACAGATAAACCCAAAAAAGTGGATGGAGGGAGGGCCGCTGTGATAGCTCAGTGGTTAAAGCATCGAACGCGTAATTCTAAGGTCGTAGGTTCGATTCCTGCTCACAGTTGGTAATTTTTTCATCCACTTTTGTTTCTTCTTATTTACATTCCATTGGTTTTAATAACTTCCCCTGTACATTCCTTGGCATTACTGTCTGTTATATCTCATTAATATTGTGTTAAAACACGGAAAAACGAGCCCTTAGGTATACACTTCTTTCCCTTATTTCATTGAACGAGGGTCTCGTACTGGCACACTTGGTGTGTTTAGGTTGTATAAGAGGGACAATTAATCAGCTGCCCGCTCATAATAAGTTCACGTGCTACGTGACGCCAAACATGCGCATAAGAGTGTTTTTACACTCGCTGTTTGGCTTATAGATGGCGCTGACTGTCGCTCCTACTTCTAAATTCACAGATAAACCCAAAAAAGTGGATGGAGGAAGGGCCGCTGTGATAGCTCAGTGGTTAGAGCATCGAACGCGTAATTCGAAGGTCGTAGGTTCGATTCCTGGTCACAGTTGGTAATTTTTTCATCCACTTTTCTTTCTTCTTATTTACATTCCATTGGTTTTAATAACTTCCCCTGTACACTCCTTGGCATTACTGTCTGTTATATCTCATTAATATTGTGTTAAAACACGGAAAAACGAGCACTTACGTATACACTTCTTTCCCTTAATTCATTGAACGAGGGTCTCGTACTGGCAGACTTGGTGTGTTTAGGTTGTATAAGAGGGACAATTAATCAGCTGCCCGCTCATAATAGGTTCACGTGCTATGTGACGCCAAACATGCGCATAAGAGTGTTTTCACACTCGCTGTTTGGCTTATAGATGGCGCTGACTGTCGCTCCTACTTCTAAATTCACAGATAAACCCAAAAAAGTGGATGGAGGGAGGGCCGCTGTGATAGCTCAGTGGTTAGAGCATCGAACGCGTAATTCAAAGGTCGTAGGTTCGATTCCTGCTCACAGTTGGTAATTTTTTCATCCACTTTTCTTTCTTCTTATTTACATTCCATTGGTTTTAATAACTTCCCCTGTACATTCCTTGGCATTACTGTCTATTATATCTCATTATATATATATATATATATATATATATATATATATATGGGATTGCCC
>NW_027465505.1:0-24934 GCF_043290135.1 Rhipicephalus microplus | reverse complement strand
ATTTATGATGATGAGATGTGGTGGTTGCGAATTGATCTCTTTGTACACTACCTACAACGGTACCGCACACGTTGCTGGCGCCCACTTTCACTCTGCGATGACGTAGAGTACAAATTCTCGGGTTGGTTGACGTGTGTCCGCTGCTGCCTTATTCCTAACTACACTAATGGAAAAGCTTGCGCGCAGGCGTATAGGCGTGCGAGCGCAATGAGCATTATTAGAGAGTGTGTTTGGGGGGGGGGGGCGAAACTTTTTAGCGGCGCCCCCTCTTGAATTAGCAATGTATGGGCAATGTTTTGCGCCCCCTCCCTATTAGGCGATGTAACTTTCTGGCATCACACGCTAGCTTACCACTAACACTGGCTATAGCCTCTTCATGTACACAATGACTTTGTCTAACTTCAAGAAAAAAAAACTAGCTCTGCATTCCAGAAAAATATCGAGACAGCATCGCCTATGTGATAAGCTGCGAAGAGCACCAATATATTAGAATTGTGGGAAGGAAAAAAATACGCATTTCATTCTAATTTCTCCAACGCACTAAAACGATACAATAGCCTCCAACTTACCGCGATAAATCGATATACAATAATCTCATTACCATAGTTTCAATGAACGGTACTGCAGGAGCTCTGGAAACCTCGTGATGACTGTTTGCGACACAGTAGGCTTTGCGATTGTTGCCCGTTGGCCTACGTCAGCCTCGTTTTTCAATGCTTCTTGGTGATGATGATATTGACACCTCAAACATGGTTGATACCCACGCAGAGAGATAGGCCATGAACCGATATTATGATTGAGTGAGGCGTTTTTAGTAATTAATATTGATGACAGCGAGAAAAAAAACGTACGTAAAATAAAAATAGCACAACAATTGTTTTTCTCCTGTTCAGACCAGACAATATAGGTTTTATCTTAACTACAAATGACCGTCCTGAATATGACGATGCTTATTTCATTTTCTACTACTCCGCACCGCTTATGCAAAACAGCTCAGCAATCAGTCAATAACAATGCCTAATTAATGTTATTTGTTATAGTACCTAACTAAAAAATACAGATTGAAAGTTAACAAAGAGTACTATTTGAGAGTAATCAAAAAATGAAAACAAACGAAAGGATAGATGATGAATCGATGAAAAAGCTGTAATAAACGAAAGAGTAATTTCAAACAAAATGAAAGTTCCTCTACACTGATCATACAGTATCGAGTAAGATAGGAAAGGTAATCACGTTTCCAATGTAGCACTTATACGAAATTTGAAATCAAGATCTGAGTTTAGGTTTTATAGTTTAAGGAAAAATGTCTCTTCATATAGGTTAAAACACCATGCAGGCTTTCCTTGGACATAGTAATACAGAAGATGGTTTTAAAAGAGAACACTAAAATCGTAATGTTTTACTTTATTGAAACTGCGTTCGTTATTGCAGCATTCGCCGTGATAGAGGTGTCGTTTACTTTACCGTGTTACAGACATTATTTGAGCAGGCACTAGCGGCCCACACTGAATTAGCAATGCCGCTTCATTGATGATTGGTAGTCTATCATAGGTCACTGCAGAGGGAGATATCCCCCCGATGACATGCAGTCCACTCTACCCTCCGAGAGCTGAATTTATTAACACGATAGCTTCAAAGAGCTCGTTTCACTGAAATTCTGGGTTTGCAATTAGCGAATGGGTCGGCGTCGTTGGCTGTGAGCGAAAAATCATCATCTTTGCGGGACCAAAAAAAAACAAGAAAGATGCAAATGAAACACGACAAAAATTCTGGGTCTTAGTGGTTCGATTCAGGTCGTTTGGGTGTTAAGCGGGTATTATACCACGCAGTCACGTCTCTGCTTGTTAATGCAGTGAAATATTTTCTTCTGCTTGCGAACGCAGTGATAGTACCTTGCATGCTATACAAACACACGGGTCCTGTATGCAAGCTTCACAATACAACATGAAATGGTGTCGTAATATTTTGTGGTAAAGATGCATACTGCCTTAGGCTATCCGAACATGGTATTACCATAACAACTGCACAGTTTAAAGCCAGTCAGCCACTACGAAAGGCACGCACGCTACTGCACCCTTAAGGCCTTATATGGGTGCATGGCAAGTTTGAAAATATTTCGTACACCATGTGTTTGAAGTACGCGCTAGCAACAAATTATCGCTATTGCATTCAACTTATAAAGACTAAGGTTAGGATTCCCCTAATTTTATTATATTTCTGTGAAACTCTTCCCTTTGTTACTGTTATACAGTAGTTTTGGTTTTGGTATGAATACATATGTTAGGGGGCACTGTCCTGCTATATATATTATAGCGCCTTGTGAATAAACGTGGTTTCGTGAGTGTCAGCTGGGTCTCGGCTTCTGCTCTCTCCTTCGTGGTTCGCACTTTGGGCACAGGGTCCCTTTGACGCTCCGTGAGAAGCGTCCAACGCATGACATAACATTTTGACGACGAGTTCTGTGGATCCACAGACACCAAGGAACAGTGTGAGCATCCTGCCTGCCGACTACTTCTTCTGTGCCGCTCACACAAACTTTACCCTAGGATTTGGGTGTTTCGGCTACTCAACAAGTTGACTACAAGTCAATGTGCTGCTTTGGACGCTACACTCTAAAAAAAAGTGGGAGCGAGAATGTAGAAACGGGCTCCGTTCCTCCTTCGGCGCAGCGACTTCCTCCCTTTCGGGAGCTTTACCCGTCGCGCCGTCTCGTGGCAAGGACCAAAGGAGCAACATTCCTCCTTCAGCGTTCAAGTTTCTCCTCAATCATGGGGGTCTTGCTGGCGCGCATGCGCACGCCAAGCCTATAGCCACCTGCGGCCAGTCGCGAGCGATTGCTTTTACCTAAGATTGTTGTAAGCAATGCAGGAGTGACGTTTTCTTTTGTTTTATTAGTGTAGAGTAAAAGGCTCTCTTTTTTTATCGTCAGGCACTCGCACGATGCTCCGCACACTTCCATGTGTGTCTCGTGTTGATTCATACCACCAATTTGTCACGAATACAAGGAGCTCTGCTTTTCAAGCAATCTCGCTTCATCGATTACCTACCTTAGAGTGTAAAAAAATAATGAACTGTTTCGGTGTCGACATACTTGGTAAGCCCACGCATTTTTAGTTTCGCACGGCACCAACAGCACTCATGAATTCAACGAGGCGCGTAAAAAAGCATCACACTTAATTTTTCAACACTCTAGGAAACCTGATACCACTCTACAGTCCATGCGTGAAAGTACGATCATATACAATATATAGAGTTATACGTGCCACTGCCGGCATATGGATGTTCTTTGCAGTTTACCCCCATTCGAATACGGCCGCCGTGGCCGGACGTCGAACGTGCGTCCTCCAGCATAGTCGCACGACACCCAATAAGGCTATGCTACCACGGCAGGTGAAAGCACAAAGGGAAACAGGCTGCGAAGTTTCACCGAGCGTTTATTCGCCAGACTAGATTACAACCATCAGAAACTTTTTAACATCATCATAACCAAACTTTGGTGAAAAGTGAACCAATGACTTCTGTAGGTTAAACCAAATTCTCAATCGCATTCGTTTTGAATTGCCCTTGCCAGCACTGAGAAGTAGGAAGGAATTATGCACGCGAGCAGTATGCCTTTCTTGTCCATGAGCCTCCTTTCTCGTGAGAACTCAACACAAAATGCACTTCTAGTAACAGCTGTGCACAGCAAGTAAGTACTAACGCTCACTTATCTTTGTGAAAAGAGTATTCCGAATCCAGAGTAATAAGCACCACAGCCACAGCGCTAACAACAAAATTGTGGCACGCACTATGATTGCAAGTTGACACGCGAGGCGAATCGAGAGAGGCATCTGAAGCAGAAAAGTATGCAGGCACAACATTCTATAAAGTTATAGTAAACTTGCGCACTGCAGCGATAGCTCCTCCACTCAAGTATTAGAGCTGCCGCGACGCCAAGAGCCACTGTCATAGCTCACGAAAAAATACAGTCGGATTCGAGGTCATCGCTTATTTCTCTCGCAAGACCCGCGTTGTAACGTACGTATACACTGCTAGGACGGTCGTTACCGCATCAAAAACATTGTCATTGAAGGGCTAGTGGTGTACTGTATTCATGGCTAACGGTAACACTTCTGGTATGCACGTAAAGAGAATATAAGTAAACGTTAAGACGAAACAACTAAACGAGGTCGACGTGACCACAGAACACCTACCACGACGGAGACAAAGATCGGTCTGCATGCTGCGCCCTCTCCAAGTAACAAAAAGAAAAAAAATGTGACCTCCGAAATGGCTAACGCGCGGCAAGTGTTTGCACTCTCGGAGGCGTCAAGAAAAAAAAGTAACTGTGGCAGTGGTCCACAGATGGCGCAGCGTTAGGAATGCCGTGGGCATTCTATGCATGGCTTGGGGGTATCCGCCTTCGTGAAAACCTGATAAGCTCTAGAAATTTTTCCGTTCGTTATTGCGCAACCATTTATAAACATACGTTTGTCTGAGCATCAGATAAAATATATTTACGTGTGCGCATGTTGTGGTAATGATACAGAACGTAAAAAAGTGTAAGAAAGCCTACTTGTAACCTGTGCCACAATGGTCAGTCGAAATTCATCACTATATAAGCTGCTGCGCTTTCATAGTAGGGTATGAGTAAACACGTCGACGTGTGGGCCGTTGCTGCGAATGGTTGATTGTGCTCTTGTTGCGTACTTGTTAGCGTATATGATAGTGTACTTGTTGCGAACTATATGTGTACTATGTGACCATGTGTAGCTATATAGATTGCATCAGCACATATTAGGATTCCGGTATCCGTGAGTAATCCTGAATGAGCTGAGGCGTAAATTATCTGCAAGGGAGCCGTGTTAGTGGGTATGACAACGTACGTCGCGGCACGCAACTTTATTTAGTCCCTCCAGATGGCGCCAGCCACCACCTACTTCATTGCTATGACGCTCTCACACCTCCAGCTACTTAAATAACGTTGAAGATCTATCTATCAAAGCTGCACTATGGATTCGGAATGGTTTCGCTGCGATCGAGTGTCCGGTTTGGAGGCACATCTCGTGACCTGCGGACCCGTAAACGCATGGATAACCTCGCTACACTATATGAATCTGCGAGAAATAAATACAGGAAGCCTAGCATGCACTCCTCAGGTGAGGGCTCTGCAGTATCCGTGTCTTTTCTTTCGGAGTGAACGTGGCTTCGCTGACCGAACGAAACGTACTTGCTCCGTCGTTCTCTTTCGCGATGTGTTCACCGTCACAGGTTCGTCTGCTTGTTTTTATAATCATTTCGTTCAATATCAAGCTCAGCGGGACCGTTTTTTGTAACTTTCAGTGCCGTGTACTTCTTATCAGTCGAGAAGCGTTGCATTTGCTAAGCCTACTCACTTCGCCGGGGGGCAGCCATGCTGATTTTCATAAGGAGGAACGTGTTTCTCCGTGGATGAGGGAGCAACGTTTTTCTATTTAAAGACGAACATTGGGGACATCGCCGTTCCCCCCTAAATGGAGAGAACTGCTGTGTTGGAGCTGGCTGGTCCCGACGAAGCAGAAGAAGAAGACGGCCGATGGAGACGAACGCGGCCGGCGGGGACGCCGACCAGCCTGAACACGCGAGTTGGCGCGAAGCGCCCGAAGAGAACAACAACCACACTCCATGGTTACCTAGATGCCAGAGCGTCGCATCCAGGAAATCCAGAAAATCCTGGATCAGGAAATCCAGGAAATCCAAGAATCCTGCTCTGGCATCCAGGAAATGCTGGATGCCAGAGCGGTGCCCCCTGGCATCCTCACATGTCATTCTGAAACCGAAACCGGCAACCCAGAACGCAACAATCATCCCCTCCTCGAAAAAAGTTCACCTGTACACTGTTTGTATTTATACATGATCGGTACCAACCTCTTATACAAGGTATGTACGTTAGAACACATGAAAATTCATTGCACGGCACACCGAACTCACACATTATGAGTCCTGAAAATGCACTGAAAAATTGTACAATGGAAGTCCTGAAAATGCACTGAAAAAAATTGTACACAACTCAGTACAATATTGATTTGGATGCAATGAACCTTTGCACAGAACAATAATGTTCACGGAAAGTAATGAAGAGTTCTACATCACGTAGTCTTCGAACCGACGCGGCTTCTGCCGCTTCCGCTTAGGGCGGGCCCTTTTCGGTGTAGAATCAAGTGCCTCTGCACCTTCGTCACTTGTGCTCTGATGTGACACATCTAGAGCAGTAGAAGATTGTGAAGGCTCTGAACGGGCGTTAAAATTCGCGGTCTCATCAGAGCTCGCAGCATGAGCTTCGAAAGAACTTTGTGGACCGGAGTCCGGTTCAACGGTCTCAGCCGTATTTGAAGGTTCGAAGTGAACCTTAAGGCTTGGTGTACTTGAACCGGCGACAGCGACTGGTAACTCCTCCCCCCTTGAAGAAGAAATGCCTGTACATGGAGGCCACATGTAACAGTCTGATGCATAGTTGAAAGGCGTGGACGGAACGTGATGGGGAAGACCTTTAGGTGTTGAAGGCGAATCCGTATGAAAAATAACAAGGCGCGAAGCATTCCAGATGTTACCATCACTAAAGCGAAAAGAAGTGGGGCTAACCTGGCCCAAGACTTTGTAAGGACCCCGATACTTGGGGCGCTTGCCTGGCACACGAACCTTGACTAGATCGCCAGTGCGAACTTTGAACTGCTTTGCACCTCGACGGGTGTCGATATTCTTTTTCATTGCTTGTTGATGAGAAAAAAACCCTGGTACGGATTTGATCAGGAGAAGACACTGCTATGTTACGAGGCAAAGAGACTATGTCGAGAGCAACTCGCGGTTGCCTACCATGGAGAAGTTGAGCAGGAGACACTCCAGTGGTGCCTTGTGGTGTGAACCTGTACGTAGCTAAACATTCAGTCAAGACTTGCTTGAGGGGACTGTGCTCAAGTTGGGCAATCTGGATATGTTCTTTCAGAACGCGATTAAAGCGCTCGATTTGCCCATTTGATTGGGGATAGAAAACTGATGACCTTAAGTGCTGGCGTCGGCGACGCGTTGGTGGCGTCCAAAGTATAGAAGAGCTTTAACCAGGCAGGGCCGAACGCGTTGAGCAGCAGGGCCTTGCTACGCTCGGGCTTGCTGGCGTCCTCCCCGGCCGCGTCTGCGTAGGCCTGAAACACCAATTTCGAGTCCGCCCATGGAAGTGGCGGGTCTCCGAGCGAATGAACAAATAGGGGAGGTGGAATAGGAGACGCCATTTCAAGGAAGAAGAATGAAGAGGTGCAGACGAGAAGAAAATGACGCCAGTACGCTGTTTGAAGAAGACGACAGAGGTGAATGAATAAGAAATGAAGCGACGCAGCACGCAGCAGCCACCTTGCTGGGAACAAAGAGCGTCTAGGGTTAGCAGGGTAGATCCGTTAGAAGCAAGAAAAAGACGAACACGTACGGAGAACGAAATGGGTTCTTACACGTCCTCGTCGCCATTGCTGTGTTGAGGCTGGCTGGTCCCGACGAAGCAGAAGGAGAAGACGGCCGACGGAGACGAACGCGGCCGGCGGGGACGCCGACCAGCCCGAACACGTGGGTTGGCGCGAAGCGCCCGAAGAGAAGAACAACAACCGCACTCCACGGTTACCCAACGCACTTTCCCTTTATTTTAGAGTCGCCTTGAAATCCTGGATGCCAGAGCGGCGCCCCCTGGCATGCTCACATGTTATTCCGAAACCGAAACCGACAACCCAGAACACAACGAGAATGTCACTCCATTTTAGATGCGGAGCATCTTATACTCGCGCCTTGTAGTGCGCCGTCCGCACCGCTTCTCGAACATTCGACAGCTGACGCGCGCGCATGCGCCGTCGCGCCGTCGCCCACTCTTCCACCATCTGTGCATCCCTTCCTCCTCTACACACCGCGCGCGCTTCACTCCTCCACCATCTGTGCACCCTTCCTCCTCTACACACCGCGTTCGACATCTACAATTCTCCTGATTCTTCAGTGGACGCGCATGTGGCGTCGCGCTTCGAGAACATTCAACAGCTGACAGTGCATGCGCCGTCGTGCTGTATATATACTCAAGGTCGGCGCTCGCTCGCTCAGTTGCCGCTCGTCGGTTGGTTCGTACGGCGCGTCGACGTCCAAGGTCGCGGTGAAATGAATTCCAACGAATCCACAAACACAATGATCGACGTCCCTTCGACCAGCGCCGCCCTTTCGCATACGTGTGTACGTGTTCACTCATTTAACACCCTCTCCTACAACCACGTTAACCAATTTAGCCATCGACCCAAGTAAGTCGCAATTTAACACCCCATTTCACAACCACGTTAACCAATTTAGCCATCGACCCAAGTAAGTCGCACTTTAACACCCCGTTAACCAATTATATGGTCCGCATCCTCCTCAGTGTTCCCCCGAGAGAAGCTGCGGGCAATTTTTTTTAGAGTGTACATACCTTACGACGCCTGCTGCGGCTGCTGCTCATCTCTCGTCGCTCTGTCTCACGAGCAACATGAACGCCGCCATTCCACCCCCTGTTTTTCTTCAGTCCCCGGCATTCTTCCAATTGCTATCGCGTCGGCCCTGTCGGATGATCGGTACACCGAGATATACGGTGACTCAAAACCAGCCATGAGAGCCTTCAGCATGGGCAGGATCACACCACAAACAATTCGAATTATTAATAGTAAACAGGCCATCGATACACATTGCGTTGGTTCCCAGCGCACCTTGGCTCACTAGACGACATTCCCATGATTCCAAATGAATCGGTCAACAGCGTTGCCCGCGAACTTACGGACCAGGATGTTTTTACAGAAGGCTTTGATTTTGCTGGATTCAAAACTCTACAACGGGATACGCCCATGACATATGACTAAACATTACTACCTGTGGAGGAGAGAGTTTTCACCCCCTCACAATAGACTAAACAGAGCACAAGTGGTCACACAGACAATTAGACAAAATGGTTGATTGGGCGAGTTGGTGATACATGACTAATTATGAAATGGAAGCGCACAACGTAGAAGCAGACGGAAAGACAGGGACAAGCGCTAACTACCAACTGAAAGTTTATTCGGAAAAAATATGAAATATATACTAAAAGATGAACAGTGTCAAGGCACATACGATAACACCAAAGCACAGACCAAAAATGGCAACACCGATAGAATATCTTAGTGCGTCAGCCCTACCTTACCATCGCTTACTGTGTTTTACATTGATTAGTTAACTTCTACGGCATCTGCTAATGTTTAAAAACGCTAGCTCCTTATCGGACAAAGCGATTGATGGTTTGCTGACGCAAGCCCCGTGTTCCGCTATGTGTGCTGCTTCAATTATAAGCCTTGTGCGCTCATCTTTGTGCTTTTGGAGAACTACTGTCTTATCAAATTGTACTTCACAGCCACATCTAGTGACATGCTGGGCAAGAAAACCATCATTGCCGCTACGAACATTGCACGCATGCTCACGCAACCTGTCGTTGAGGCATCTTCCAGTCTGCCCAATATAACAGGCACCGCACGAAAGTATGATCATGTAAACTACGCCACTAATGCAGTTGACAAAACGGTTCCTGTGCTTTGTTTTACACCGCTGTTCCCTGTGTCTAGCGCCACATGTCAGTCTAGCCAGCTGAGAAAGCTTGTGTGGTGCAGAGGAAACTACACGCACTCCCATGCGCTGCCCCACCTTTTTCAGGCGGTGGGTAACCTGATGCATGTAAGGGACAACAGCTACTCTTTCTCTTTCTTTTTCGTGGGTCCTGTTGTCACGTCCTACTGCACCATGTCCCTGGCCATCTTTAGCTCTCCGTTTTCTACGGATACTTTCGGCCACGGACACCAAGACCGCCTCAGGATACCCAGCTGACTTAAGCCTAGCCACCTGATTGTGGAAGCTGGCCTCCATTGAATGCATACAGGACCGGTCAAGTGCATTAGTGAAACACGTACTCACTATGCCTCTTCTTACAACAGGTTGCGTGAGCATGCGTGCAATGTTCGTAGCGGCAATGATGGTTTTCTTGCCCAGCATGTCACTAGATGTGGCTGTGAAGTACAATTTGATAAGACAGTAGTTCTCCAAAAGCACAAAGATGAGCGCACAAGGCTTATAATTGAAGCAGCACACATAGCGGAACACGGGGCTTGCGTCAGCAAACCATCAATCGCTTTGTCCGATAAGGAGCTAGCGTTTTTAAACATTAGCAGATGCCGTAGAAGTTAACTAATCAATGTAAAACACAGTAAGCGATGGTAAGGTAGGGCTGACGCACTAAGATATTCTATCGGTGTTGCCATTTTTGGTCTGTGCTTTGGTGTTATCGTATGTGCCTTGACACTGTTCATCTTTTAGTATATATTTCATATTTTTTCCGAATAAACTTTCAGTTGGTAGTTAGCGCTTGTCCCTGTCTTTCCGTCTGCTTCTACGTTGTGCGCTTCCATTTCATAATTAGACAATTAGAGACACAGTATTATTACCCACCAGCACAGCTAAAAGAATCGTACGATATAAAAGATATGAATGTTGTTTGCAAAGCATGTAAGAAAGAAGTATGCACGCTTGAACATATGCTCTGGGAATGTGGGTCACTTGGCCGTGGCATTTGCCAGGAACGGTTTACAGGAAATATAAAGTCTCACGACGATATCCCTCAAGTCTTTGCTGTCCAGTACGCCCATGACAGAGCTAGAAGACTTGACCTCCCAGTCCCAACGTGGGATTAGCCAGGCAGGTGGCTACCCCCGGCACAGGACATATAAATAAATTTATTTCCATCCCGTTTCTCCAATGCCTTGGCTGAAATGGCGCCGCGTCTTGCAAGTGTACATCAATGCGGCGGCCCCGGAAGCAAATCCGGAGAGGAAGAAAGCATTCTTGCTCGGTGCGCTTTGGCTGGAATGACTGGACTTATATTACAAGGCTGCTAACGAGCAGACGGAGCTCGACGATGTACAGCCTACTGGAGATGGTGCGGTTCGCTACGCGTATCATGAGGCCCTAGCTGTTCTCGACGCATGCTTCGCACCGCCTGAAGGCGCTGTCTGCGTCCATACCCAGTTCCGACGCAGGGTGCAGGAAACGGACGAGACTGCTGTCCAGTTCACACAGGAGCTGATTCGTTTGGCTGATGCCTGAAGTTTTGGCACAGCAGCTCCGACGATGATCCAAGATCAGATATTTCAAGGGCTGCAAGACCCCAACTTGGTACAGTCTTTCATCAGGATGGAAGACGCGTTTACAGTACAGAAGGTGTTGAAGCAGGCCAAGAAAGAGGAACGCGTCAGGCGTACCATGCAGCAACTGACCACGAAAGATAAGCGATGCTAGCACGGACGCCACGGCGTTAGTCCTCGGCAACCGTCTGCCATGCAAGATCCGGCTCTACAGAAGCATGCTTCTTCCCCTACTTCATCACCACTCCAGCCGAGTGTCTGCTTCCGCTGTGGTTCGTCTCGTGACTGGGCGAGTTTTCTGGGCTGTTCTGCGTGACGTCGAACTTGCCAAAATTGCGGCAAGCAAGGGCACTGATTCAACGTCTGCACCGGAGGGTGAAAAAAGCCAAAGCCGTACTGTGACGAACGCGATCACCGTCTTCAGCGTGTAGAGAGCCGTCAACGGCGTTCAGTTAATGCGCGTTCCCGTACGTATGAAAGGCGTCCAGACCAAATTGCTTGTCGACACTGGAACCGTCGTGTCACTGCTCAGCATCCAGGACTACCGCAAGCACTTTTTGCAGATCAAGTTGCTGAAACCACACTTCACCATCAACAATCATTTTTAACAGGTGGTTGGCAACTTGGGCTTCTTCCAAGCGTCTGTGCAAAATCAAGGGAAGTCTGTGCCAGTGAAGCTTTTTGTCACTGAGAAGGGCACGTCGCTTCTGGGACTTGATACCATTCAGGTGCTTCAGCTGGTGATTATTGGTGAGGCTGATTTATACTGCGGTTCAACCAGATGCTCGTCGAGTGCACGAGTCGAAGTTCATTCCAAGGTCATTGGTACCATTCGAAGGTCATTATATTATGAATTCAGGATATTGCGACCGTTCTACAACAATGTTTAGGTATGCAATGCATTATGTAATTTTATTGTGATGTCATACCGGCGAGGCAACATTCCTCCCGGAGAGCGACAAGACATACTCGCATGGTCTGAATGGTGCAGGTTCATAGGCAGTGTATAAAGATATCCTTTATAATTTCTGTAAACATTAGCGACTGGATACGTTGCGTTGCAGAATTCCAATTGCCTGCATGCATTTATTTTGTATACTGGTTTCAGTCATTTCTATATAGGAAATCCCTTTTAAAAAATTGGCAGCATATCCACGAAGTGAATGATGAAGAGCAGGGAGAAGCATTCGTCCGTCTATTTGTTCTTGCTTCCGTCCGTCCATGCCTCCATCTGTGCGACCGCGCATGCGTCCATCCGCCTGTCCGTGCGTGCGTCTATTCGTGCCTGTCTCTGCGTTCGTCCACGCATCCGCCCCTGCATCCGTTCATGCGTCCATCCATGCATCTGTCTGTGTCTCCGTTCGTCCTTCTATTCAATGAATGAACACTCCAAGTACCACTATCTCGCATCTTTTCATCATACATTCCCCATATAGAAGCACCGCCATCCAGCGCACATTCCAAAAACTAAACGAGAGGTGGCACACGCACACTTTCTTACGGCTTGCGCTTCGGGTCTACTTCCCACCTTTAACCACCTCGTGTTAATGTTATATACTAGTTCACTGTATTCATCGCACTGTGGCCCAATGCTTGCTAAATCTTTCTAAAACCAAGGAGCTTACGCCCAGAGAGTATAACGCAGCAACCTTTTTCTGTCAGATAGTTCTCAATGTACATGCCAATGGCTGCTGATGGGAAATGAGAGACAGGAGAATTCGGCTTTAACTTTCTTATGGCTTTCGCTTCGCATATACTTGCCACTTTTAACCACCTCGAGTTCATGGTATATACTAGTTCATTGTATTCATGGTACTGCGGCTCAACGGTCGCTAAACCATTCTGAGTCTAAGGAGGTTACACCCAGCGAGTATAACGTAGCAACCCTTTCTTGTCAGATAGAGCTCAATGTACATCCCAATGGCTGCTAATGGGGATCGCAGCGTGCGCTTTAACTGAAAGCCGAATGCTCCTGTCTCTCATTCCCCATTAGCAGCCATTGACATGTACATTGAGCACTATTTTTATTGTTCAACAACGCACAGAAAAAATCTATCACCGGCACCACCTTGCAGCTCAAAATGTTATACTTGTTACACATTAGAACGGCTACGAGGGACGAACGGGTACCGCTATACGGAGCTTCGCCCCTGAAAGGGGGGATGATGTTGTATAGTGGTTTTGGTTTTTGCTTTCAATACATATGTTAGAGGGCGCTGTGTAGCTGTATTTATTGTGGCGCCTTGAGAATAAACGGGTATTCGTGAATGTAAGCTAGGCCTCGGCTCCTGCTCTCTCCTTCTTCGCGGTCCGCGCTCCAGGCACCGGGCCACTTTGATGTTCCGTGCATAGCGTTCGACACACAACATAACAGTTACTCCTATTGATTAGTAACTGAATTTACTATTCCTTCTCTTTCCGCACCTTTCGTAATTTAGCAGTAGTAAACAACAACCGAAAAAATTGTAGATCCTACGTACGGTTGTAATCGATGATATGCGAAGCTCGAGTGAGAGAGGTTGATACGTCACTTTAAAGTCAGCCCAAAGTTACGGGGTGGAGGTAAATTATGTCGTACATGACACCCATGCCGTGATTAGCATGTTTGAGTGAATCATTTATCTACGTCGTCTATTCAAGTCATGTAACACTTAATTTGGTATATGTTGAGCTAGCAAAACCGCCGCCTGTGTGCTACGAGCGTAGAATGTCATCTGTTACATAACACGCATATCATAATTATCATGTTTGCACAAGCCTTATACTTTGCTCATTCAATAACGTCTCGTAAAACCAAATTTTCTATGTGTGGAGCCAGTCAAATAACCGCGAGCACATCATTAGTGGGTCATGTTATTATGTTGTTACACCACACGCATTTCATATTTATTGTACCTACTGCAAAAACAGCGTGATGCCAGTGCGTTTTTTGGCACCGGTACACACTGGAAACACTGCTACACACTTGTAATTCCTGGCACTGCGCTGGGTTCACTGAGAAAAAGCTGTGTCGCACTGGTAGGGGCGCTGGCTCAAATGCTGTGATGCTGGTGCGAACTGCGAAGCGCTGGAAGTGCTGGAATTTTCACTGGCAAGCGCTGGTGAATTCTGGAGCACGCACTGTTTCTACCAGCGCAGCGTGCACGTTATTGTAGCGTGTGCCGTGGTATGTTTCGCTGTCGTTGAATATAAATTCTTGATTCAACGGAGAGATGCTACCCTAACAGATACCAAGCCTACGTATTTTTGGGCGCATGTACGTATCGCAGCAATTATAATGCACCTTTTCCGCATATGCCCTCGCGTATACTGGGCATATTCGCATCATCCGTGTACTGCTGTAACGATTCCAAGTTGCAGTGTTTGTAAACCTGGAGCTGCACGCCGCTTCTGACAGAAACAGGAAATTGTTTTTGCCGCAAAGTTGACGCAACGTAGATGAGCTCTCTCAATCGCTTCGCAAGATTTCCCAAAGGAGGCGACAAACAAAGCTGTCATTCGATTCTGCCTCACCACATAAATAAATGTCTGGCCATGCTTATCCTTCTACTTACTTCCGGTAAGAGTTAGAAATGTTCTGAAGCTTAAATGCAGAATTTCCAACAATCCCAACTCACCGCTTCGAGAGCGGTCTTACCCTGTGCCCGGCCCAGTGAGCATTAGTATTGATATAACTACATTATATCTGTACACTGGCAAGCCCGCTGTATACTGCCAGCGGAGGCCAGAAAAACAGCTGTCGCTCGGCTTCGCCACTCCGCAAATGCGTTTCTGGCACTGATTGACCTTCCACTTACTTCAGGCACAGTTTAGGTAACAGTTAGAAATGTTGCAAAGCTCAAATGCAGAAACTTGTCGTTCCGGCCGCGTTGGTATATATGTTACCGGCGCTTCTTGCTTCCCGTACACACAACTATAAAGTGTGAGGATAACTGTAAAGAATAGCTTAGACATCCATGAACGTAAATAAACCATTTTGTGTTGCGCCGATGTTCGCACAAGGAGCGCTGACGATCGAACGTCACACTTCCAGCTACGCAGGCTGTCACGGAAAGCTGCTGGCCGCACTTGTCCGGTACTTCTCGAACTGATACGTAACAACAAGCAATTTTCAGTTGGTAATTGAGTACGCCTTCATGAACTGACTCCCTGGCACACATTGTCAGCCGACTGCATTGGTATTTCCATGGGTGTCTTTTTTAATTGTTCTTATTGATATAACTGAATTATACCTGTACACTGGCACGCCCGCTGTATAGTGCCAGCGGAGGCCAAAAAAACAGCTGTCGCTCGGCTTCGCCACTCCGTAAATACGTTTCTGGCATTGATTGACCTTCCCCTTACTTCAGGTACAGTTTAAGTAACAGTTAGAAATGTTGCAAAGCTCAAATGAAGAAACTTCAAGAATCGCAACTCAGCTGCTTCGAGAGCAGCCTTACCCAGTGCCTCGTCCCAGCGAGGCCTATCGTGCCGAGCGCGTCAGTGTGCACGCTGCCAGTGCTTTTTACTTTAAAAAGGCATAATTCTAAAGTATAATAATGGCTGTAAAGTACAGTTTAGAAATCCCTGAGCCTAAATGGACCATTTATCCACGTGAGGGGCGACGATCGATGTGTCGTGCTTTTAGCAGTGTAGGCTGTCACCGAAAGCTTATTTCTGAGCGCAGGAGCCGTAGACACGTATGTAAGAACGCGCAATTTGGAGTTAGTAATTCGGTACGCGTTAGTGAGCATACTAGCATAATTTTTCAGCGGATCGCATTAGTCATTTCTTCGGCGGTTTCTTAGTCGCAAGTATGAATATAACTGCAGATATGTAATCTGGCACACCGAATGTGTACTGCTACGTCACCGCTTGCGTCAAAAAATATTCAATATTCACTCGTGTGCGTGGATATCTGCTGAATAAAACATTTAAATCATCGGTACACGTTGACCAGTACCAAGTGTGAGAACCGACTATCAAAAAAAAAAAACTATTGGCAGCAACAGCTGACAATCTGTGGCTGCTCCTCCAGTCAATTTGAGATTTTTCAGAGTTAAGATGTGGATGCTGCAAAAAAATTGCGCTCTTGTTAATATCCACACGTCATTTGGTCGCAATAGTTATTTGGAAAGGAATATCATGTCAGTCTTGACGGTGCGACTTGTAAACAAGAAGTTGAACGGCGCGTTCTTCGGATAAATAGTCATACAACCCCCCACAACTATGTGCCGCCAAGGCGTAGTGGGGGTGGAATGGCTGAAATTATTGGTCTATGTTTTCTAAAGCCACAATTTGCAACATATTCTTAGTGATTAAAATTTGGTATATCTTACAAGTCTTACATTGTTCAAGGATAAACATCCAAAAATTTCACCGTGTGTTCGCTGTCTTCGTGTGGGAATCGTCTTGGGAAAGATCGAGTTAGACCAATTTATTCCTTCGAGTGCGAAATGGAGGACTGGGCTTATCGCATTTGCTTTTCAGACAGGTAGTCAATCGATTTTGTTTCCTTAAAGACGTCAACAACCCATTCCTTTGCACTCTCTGTCAACTTCGCCTGGGGCAACACTTGCCTAACATGGATGTCTCAACATGCAGCGTACCCGGTGGGGTTTATGGCTTTCTCGGCGAAGTTGTGCTTTCTTGTGGGTTTCTGTTAGTGCGGTTTTCACTTGAATACTTGAGTTAAGTTCGACGAAAAAAGTTGTACAAGGACCTATGTGATGTGTTTTTACCAGTGCCTTTGTATCGGTCCCTTTACAATGTATTCCATGGCCACACCGTACTAAAGCGCGTCAAGGTGATGAAAATACCGCCAAGTGCTGAAAATTTCTTTTTTAAATTACATACCGGTACGCTGACCGTCAAAACCTGGATGGCTGCAAAGGGGTTTTACGTTCCTTGGGGCACGCATTGCATAATATGCAGGAAGGAGGAGACAATTGAGCATGTATTCCTTGACTGCTGGGATGCTGTCTTTCTTTGGGGCGTGCTCCAGCGCACGATCAAAAAAGATTTCCCCCTTGATGCACATGGCATCTGCTATTTGCAAATACAAAGTGACGACAGTACCCCATATGATATGATAATTCTCATAGCTCTTCATAGCATTTGGAAATCCAGGATGGCAGCCATGCACTTTGATGTAGATGCACGAGCGCCCACCCAATACTTCAAAGAATATATAAGAAATTTTGTGGATGAACAAAAGTTGCAGGAATCAACCCCAGAGTGGCTGCCGCGCGTCGAATTACTATCGATGATAAAAACATTTTAACAGATGCGTGGCCACAACATTTGAGCCACGGTTTTTACAGTGTTTCGTATTGTGTTGTGTAATTATCTGTTATTACTTGTATTGTTTACGTGGGTCAAAGACAGGCAATAAAGAAAAAAAAGAAGCCGTGGCGTAGTGGGTGGCGTACTCAGTTCAAAATCAGGAAGTGGCGAGTTCGAATCTCGTCAAAAGCCGTTTTATTTTAGGTTTATTTTAGAGGCGAAGCTCCTTAAGGCGTGGGCTGTGCGTCCCCTATATGTAGCCACCTCTCGTTTAGTTCTTGCAGTGTCCACTAGATGGCAGTACCGTCTCCTGTATGTCGCCTTCTCTCGTTTAGTTCTTGCAGTGTTCACTAGATGGCGGCACCGTCTCCTGCATGTAGCCTCCTCTAGTTTAGTTCTTTCAGTGCTCACTAGATGGCGGGACTTGTAGATGATGATGAAAAGATGCAAGATGTTATAAACTAGACGGCGGTACTTGTAGTTGATGATGAAAGATGCGAGATGTTATAAAATAGGAATGATGTCACATACGGCACGTGTCATTGGTGGAAGGCAGTCGTTCGATTTAGTGCGGCGACGTACGCTCGGGGGAGCATTGTAATAAAATCGAGTAGGCAAAATGTACGGAAGATTCATGGTTTACCAGGTTTTCCTCCAGAGCTTCGCCCACTCATCATCATTCACTTCTTGGATATGGCGGTACTTTTTTTGCATTTTCTGTGTGAATGCGCGTTATTTTACTTATATATTTATTTATTTATGGCGAATGAACACTCCCGTTTTAACACTGTGGAGCCATTTTGCGCAGAGTACTGGGACGCTCCCGCCCCAGCGTCCCAGTACCTGCGCTGGGAGGCGCTGGTACCAGCGCCATACCGTGCCTGTAATCAGGCATAGCGCTGAACGCTGGTACCCAGTGGCAGTAGTTTTTGCAATAGTGATTTTTGCACCAGTCACATATCTTTGTCGATCATTTATGTCTCGAGATACAAAATTGGGTATATGTGAAGCTAGCGAAACGGCAGCAAGCGTATCATAAAATGCCCGATATACTCCGACGTTACGTTGATGTGCGCGCATGCATGGGCGTAGTGACGCTACGCTAGCAAAACGCGAGCACTCTATAAGCTAACGGCAGACGCTACCAGCGTCCGTCGGCGTGGCCCAGCAGCAACCTGCGCGATGCCCACGACGTTACCCAGACAGCACTGCGTCTGCCTCCCTTCGTGACGGAGGGACGCCGGGCATGCTCAAACGCGCATGCGCCGAAGCAACGCGGCGTGGCGCACGCCTGCGAGTACATGGCATGCATGTCGGTGCCTTCATTGCGTCGCAGGCGGGACGCAACGAAACGACCACCGGCACGCACGCACACCACGTCACGTCAAAATGTATTGGCACCTTGATTGTGGCATGTAGTTATGTTCTTACGTGACATGCATCTCATGATTATCATGTTTGCACCAGTGACATACCTTCGTTATCCATTCACGTGACGTAACACCAATTGTAGCATGTCAGGTTAGCGAAACGGCTGTGAGCGCTTCATGAGCGTGTCATGTAGTCACGTTGTTACACGACACGCATCTCATGATTATCATGTTTGTACCAGTCACATACCTTCGTCATCACTGACTGATACGTGGGGTTTATAATCCCGAAACCGCCATATTATAAGATACGCCGTAGTCGAGGGCTCCAGAAATTTCGACCACCTGGGCTTCTGCAAAGTGTACCCAAATCTGAGTACACGGGTCTCAGAATTTTCGCCTCCATCGAAAATGCAGCCACCGCAGCCGGTTTTCGATCAAACGACCTGTGGGTCAGCCGCCGAGTACCTTAGCCACTAGACCACCGAGGCGAGGGAACCTTCGTCATCCCTTCACGTCCCGTAATATAAACTTCCTATATGTGAAGCTAGCAAAACGGCCACGAAGACATCATTAGCGTGGCATGTAGTCATGTTCTTACATAACACGCATCTCGTAATTATCTTGTGATATAAACTTCGTATATGTGAAGCTCACGAAACGGCCACGAGGGCATCACGAGCGTGGCATGTAGTCATGTGGTTACATGACACGCACCTCGTGATTATCTTGTTTGCACCGGTCACATATCTTCCTCATCTGTTCACGTCCCGTAATACCAAATTTGGTATATGTGAAGATAGCGTAACGGCCACGAACGCATTTATGAGCATGGCATGTAGTCAAGTTTTACATGAAACGCATCTCGTGATTATCAAGTTTTCACCAATCAGATGCCTTCAACATCATTTCACCTCCCGTAATTCCAAATATAGTATATGGAAAGCTATCGAAACAGCCTCGAGCGCATCATGAGAGTGGCATGTAGTCATGTTGTTACATGAGACGCATGTCATGATTTTCATGTTAGGATCTGTCGCTTGCGTTCGCCATGCGGTCATGTGCTACCATACCAGCTTTGCCACATGTCATGTGATCGAAACCACCGTAAGAGAAGCAAGACCATGAAATGTAAATTATATCATTCATGACATACATGTCTTGATTTTCATGTTATGAATAGTCAATTATACTTGTGGTGCTGTCAAGTTAGGCCATACTAAGTTTGGGGACTATAACAATATCGAAACGGCCAGGAGAGCTAAAACTCGTAGGTGGCTAAATAGATAGATAGATAGATAGATAGATAGATAGATAGATAGATAGATAGATAGATAGATAGATAGATAGATAGATAGATAGACGCAAAGTCGCCGAAGTTCGCTTAGAAATGCTTCGCATTTAAAGTTCACCAGGCCTCCTCAGAAGGCGCAGCATAGTCAAAGCGAAAGCTAGAAGAGCGGCCTTTCAGAGCCTTTTCTAAACACTCCTTAAGTAACTGCTGCAAGCGCACTTGCTTGATGCCCACCACGGAATTATTAATAAAATTTTTGGGAAGTAGGCTGGCATCCGCTATGTTATTTTTCGTGATTCTTCTGAGAAGCATGGTATCCGCGAAACACTTCGGAGGATTTTTTATCCAATTGTTAATGCTGAGGCTGATGACAATGAAGAGTTATGCCTGAAGCGGGTATGCGCCGCAGTTATTAGCTGAACTAGAACAAGCTTTTTTAATGGGTTGTAGGGTTGGACGACCCACTCGTTAGACTATTCCCATTGTGCGAATAGAAAAAAGAATGGGCACACCTCAAGGTACAGCAGAAGAGACCACCGAGATCGTTCCGCCGTTTCTGCAAGACCCTTCGCAAGACCGTTCTAGACCACGCCTTCAAGCTTGCCCGTGCGAAACCTGCTGGGGTGTTATTTGCTGAGGATTGAGTGGTTTTAACTTTGCTGTCATAGATTCTCTAGTTTATCTATTTCCGAGTTTAGCCCTTTCTCTTGTGCTCATGTCGACTACTTCTCCTGGCCAGGCGCGATCCACCTGGTCAGTGTCCCTGCCGTCTAATGAATAGCCGCTAGACTCCTTTTCCCGCAGTGGTATCGACAGCCTTCCCGTGGCACTGGTACATACAAATGGAGGCTTCATCAGACTTACAAACCCTAAGGCGGTTTGTAAAAGGCGGTTTGTTTACAAATCCTGAGGCGGTTCCAAAAGGAACTTAAAACAACTTCAAACCATTTCGAGACCATCACAGATGTGCGCCTATCTGGGTGAGGAGGTATTGTGTGTAGGTCGCCGGATCAGACCTGCGCACAGGATCTTCTCAAATGCTCCTCGTTTGCTGCTACCCCGGTGAGTGCTTTCAGTCCGCCTCACCTTGCATGACCCCGTACCAAAGGCCTTGTACGGGGAGTCGACTTCTAGGTGAGTCTAGCTGAGACCCTAGACCGGCTCCCCGGAGCAGGCGTTATTTCAATTTACCTACGTAATCGCATAGCCGACAAAGAGAGGGTGCCAACCGAATCTGTCATTGCGACATTTGTGGGCACAAAATACCTGTCGGAAATAAAATTATGGCCATTGATCTTTCGATTAGAGCCCCTCGCTTCTCGTCCGATTCAGTGCAAAAACTGCTGGAGATTCGGCCACAGTGCGGGAGAATGTAATTCTAACGTTCGTTGAAGTGGCTGCGTGCGGAGAGAGCCATCCTTCAAACAAGTACACTGCAACAGCGGAAAAGTGTTTTCTATGTGGGGGGAGTCACTGCGCCGACAACTCTGACTGTTCCGCTCGTGCCCAGGAGGTTGAAATCGTAGAAGTTATTGGCCGCCGCCATTTTCTTGAAGAGAAGCCATTAACATAGTTAGAGACTGGGCTTTTGGATACTCTGGCATTACAGTGCGCTACACTTCCAGTATGGACTCAAATCTATCGCAGGCTATTGAAACTGCTGTGGAAAAGGCAGTGAGTAAGGCAATGGATAAACTCATATCTAACCTTTCCGACTGTTTAGTGCAAATTCTTTCAAGTCAGATTGGGAAGAGAGTACAGACTAGTACAGAACCTGCAGTATCGGACATAACCAGTGACGCCACTCAGCTACGCAATGTAGTGCTGGACGAACTTTTGGCATCTGCAGGTAAGGCTAAGCAGTCAGGAACGCAGGCGTACTTGGACCGACATACGCCTTAGCCAAAGCACAAATGCTGTAACAGATGTGGAACTCGATGTAGGAGCTAATAGTCGTACCAGATCCCCTATCTTTACCGATTTCATGTCTAAATCTAAACGGAATGAATCAGCTATTTCGTGAGAAGATGCTAACAAAGGTGTGACTTGTTGTTGTTGTTTCCCTATGCAAATGGCTCGAACCCAAAGGAGGGGATCGGCCAATTATAAGATGAATTTGCCCTATACTTTCAGCATTGCGTCATTCCTACAAAACTTTTGTAGCTTTATTTTCATTTGAAATGCCGATATCAAGTTTGCAGAAAAGAAAATAAAGAAAAATAGTGAAACCGTAATTTAGCAAGAAAATCGTTTACTCGCAGTGATGTATTCCTGAACGGCGAATAAAACATCCCTGTGGCTGAAACCCAGTGTAGAGGCTCCAAATGAAAGAAGATCAGGTTGTGATAACTGCAAGCCCAGTCTTTGAAGAGGTGGTGCTAGTATGCTTTGTCTGAAGAAATCGAAACGGTGACAACGTAATAAAAAATGACTGATCGTTCCCTCTTGATTACAGTAAATACATAGGGAAATTTAATGTACCTGATCTATGCAAGTAAAAATTGAGGGAGGTAACACGGCAACGAAATTTCGTGATGACAACTTCCATCATTCTTGAATTAGACAGTTCAATGCGCCAGGAGAATAGCAAGTGTTTGTACTCTGGAGAAGCCGTCAGTGCAGGGTCTGATCAATTTCGCCTGATTTTAAATGTGCGAAATCGCGCCACCGTTATGTATACTGTATGAGGGAAAATAGGAATAATTGGTGTCGAAAGCGATGCCTTCACAAGAGAATCAGCTATTTCGTTTAACAACAAACCTTTGTGCCCTGGTGTCCAGATTAAATGAATACTTCGCAGATGACAGGGAACCAATGATTTAAAAAGTTTCAGTAGGGGTGAACGACCAGATGTGGACAGAGAAGAGCACACTGATAATGAATCAGTTATGACTGCTACGACTGGAATGGAAATATTTACCCTTCGCAAAGCTAACTATATTTCCATGAATTCAGCCAAAAAGACAGGAAGAAAATCCGGTAAGCGAAGTGAAAATGACCAATCAAGTATGGGGCAATATATTCCAACGCCTGATTTTTCATGTGATTGAGATGCGTCCGTTTCTATAATGACATTTAATGACAGAGTACTTAAATCGTCCTGCAATAAACCATTTAAATGCTTGTACGTAATGGCTTAGCGTGAGTTGGGAAGATATCATGGTCAACAATTTCTGGAGAAGTTTGTTGCTCAGTTAAAGGAACAGATCACGAAGTTGTACATTTAGAGGCTCAAGTAACAATTGAACAAATACTATTTGTGGTTTGTGAAGTCTGGGCCAATGCACGGAGAAGAATGGGTCAAGATTGGAAATAAAAATAATTTGTTCAGGGTTAAACGGTGCTTCATATAGTCATAAAAAGCTCTGCACAGTAAGAATGTTAAAGCGACATAATAAGGTTGGTATTCGTGCTTGAAGGTATAACGCTGCATTTGCAGCATACTTTGGAAGTCCTAAGCAGAGCCGTAAAGCCTCTCTTTCCAATAGAACGAGCGGCCAAAGTTTGTAGGCTGGCGCACCAGAAAAAAGAACGCATCCAAACTCAAACACAGGTCGCACATACATTTTATATATAATCAAAAGTGCCTTCCTTCTCATACCTGATCTACAATCGCTCAACCTCCGCAATACGCCCATTGCGCGTACTGCTTTTGTCGCGATGTATTCAATGTGAGGGCGTCAATTTAGATGTTCATTATACATAACTCCAAGATATTTCAATGATTGTACTTGTGGAATATCTTGAAGCTTGTAATTAATAGATATGTGCACGGGATCTTTGATAGGAAAAACGAGAATAGCACATTTACCGGCATTCAGGTCCAACATTAATCCAACCAGCCAATGTTCTATTTCATTAAGATATGCTTGCAAGATAGTGTAGAGACAGTGGAAGTCATGTGCCATAGCAAAGAAAGCAATGTCATCGGCATAAACATAGGTTTTCACATCTGGATGAACGGGGATGGTACTAAGCAATATGTTGAATAATACCTTGAAAAGAACTGACCCCTGAGGTACACCTCGGATTCGCTTGTGCTTACAGGAAGAGAAGCCGCCTTGATAACAATAGAATTCTCTTTTACGTAAAAATTCCGTCACCCATGCTACTATATAAGGTGGAAGTCCATGACTCCATAACTGATTAGTCAAGATAAAATACTCTACACTATCGTGTGCTTTACATATGTGTAACGTTACTAAAGCCGCAAACCAGTTTTTGTGACGGGCAATATGAATACGACTTTCCAGATCTACATGTGCATGCCATATGGAATATCCAGATCTAAAGCCAATTTGGGAAGAACTCAACAGTTGTTTCTCGTTAATAAACCTAATTATACGACCATGAAGTACCCTTTCAATAGGTTTTACTACATTAGATGTTAAGGCTATCGGTCGTATGTTGTCTAAATTATAGCCTGCCCCCTGTTTTTTAAACAATGGTATAATTTTCGCAATCATCCATTCAGAAGGGATCCATGCTCTTTTAAGGGAATAATTGACGAGACCTAACAGATCATTGAGATATTTCCTGTGAAGTATTTTTAGCATTGTATTTGTTATTATATCGGGGCCTGGTGCTGCATTTGGCAATCTTTTCATAGCCTGATTTAATTCGGAAGTCGATATTTCTGTGTAGTCATAGATGGTTGTTGTGTAAGCCGAATTAAGAAGATGCGTTGAGAACCTGTTTTCTAATTGTTCAGCCAATTGATTCAATAATTCCTGTAGTTCTTGTGAGGTGTGAACTACTGAGTCAACGTTTCCTGGTGTAGGGGTCTTCTTCCTACTACAAAGGAAATTGAATAAAGCAAGTTTGTTTTTTGATTT